>NC_061532.1:17937500-17957500 GCF_022379125.1 Scophthalmus maximus | reverse complement strand
CAGGGACCGTCTCTACAGATGGACGACGCGTCTCCACTTCCTCCAAACACTTCCTCCGCCACTTTGCGCTGGCTGACGTCGCTCGGAGCCAGAGTCGGCGTTCGCGGAGCGGCGTCCCGGCGTCCGGGTCCCGCTTGACACGTGTGCCCGACCAATGACAATGAGTCAATCTCAGCTCTCGTATCCTGTCGTCTCAGGTCAAGTCCTTGGATTTCTCAAACAAATTGTGCATGATTACACTCAAAATCCGTCAAGTGGATAATTATGACAAAGATGAAAGAAGAGTGAAATACAATTTAAAGAAAGGACGGTCACATTAAGAGACTTTGATACCGCATGTGATAACAACAACACAACTAAAAGACTATAAAAGCAGCATAGTGACGTCCACACCTGCCTGGGACAACTACCTCCCTCTGCGAGCGTTGTGATTTGTGTGGTGGCACCGTTCTTTATCCTTATGCGATTCCCACAAACCACAGAAAAAAGAGGGATGTTCACTTTTATAAATTCCCAGCCACGTTGTCCAAAGTTTCCACGCCCTGTTTTCCCCGTGATGAATTGAGGCTTGTGGTGCTGCACCATCTGCTCCCTCTTCAGAAGAAATATTGTGTCTTCAGAGCTGCCGGGCCCTCGCTGGGCGTCCAGAGAGCCTTGTTTAACCGTGCACGTGTTTCGCTGCAGAGACTAAACTGAAACGTTACAGGAAGCAAAAGCATCGCTGCCGCGCTTACCTGCAGATTAATACACATTATGCAGTGATGTGACGTTTCCCATGTCCAGAAGTATGATTTTTAACGCACATACGAGCCGATGTGACTTTAAACTGCAACTCCAGTTGTCATGACAACCACAACCCAGCAAGCAAACAGCGACTGTAGCGCGCGGACGAGCTCAGAGCCCAGACACTGGACGAAATGTCTGTGTGTAAATATTCATGAAGCTTAAATGGCGAGGCGTTCTCAGCGGCTGCACAGGGGGAGGTGTTTGTTGGGAAGGGATGGGGGGTGAGGCTGTCGTCGCCACGGTGATTAATTAGGCGGAAAGAGATCGGTGGTTAAGACAGATCTGTGTTTTAGTTAATTAGATAAGAGGATCGACTCCGGGGAAAGTCCCAGAAATTCCTCTTCACTCCTCAGTGAGGAAACAGTTTGTTTTTTTGAAAACCCAAAAACTGCTGAGCATTAAAAGTGAGTTGCCCCAGAAACCTGGTGAAAATAAGTCAGGAAGTAAACCGTAACATAATTCACTTTACTTCTATCATTTGTTCACTGGGAGCAGAGGTCTTTCATGCTTCAGACTCATGTCAAGTCAAGGCTGACTGATAAACGTGACAGGATAGGAAAGAAGACGTGATGGATTTAATATATTTATTTATTGTTTAAAAAACGCACTCTTAATGGTAAATAACTTGTACTATCAATTTGGAATTTTGATTGATAATTAAATTGTTATAATAATAATTACGACCAAAATGGCCGTATTGGTAGTAAATTGGCTATCATTTCCCTCCCTTTGAATATTAATTCAAATTATTGTGACATTAATATTTGTAATGTTGGTATGTCAGAAAAAATTGTTAAATGTGTGATCTCAAGACATATTGTGGTGCCCCGTGTGAGGCCAAACATTTAAAAGAAAAAATAATAAAGATTATTGTGAGAGGAAACCCTAAAGTCTTATTCCTTTGAAACAGCCACTACACTTGCTGAGTAGACTCCACCTGATGGTGAAAACCATGAGACACGATTCAAAGCTTTAAAGAACTTAAAAGGTATTAAGTGAACCTTTTTCTGTTGATGCAATAGGAAAATATGGGAACATTTCAACCAAACGTCTTCTTTTGTGATTAGATCTAATCTCTTCACTCATTAGTGAAAAACACAATATAATTTGACACAAAAACTTGTGTGACTATAGATCTTGTGTAATAATATGTATAAGATGATGTAAAAGTGAGACATTGTATTTGTAGATTAAATAATGGGGAATAAAAGTTTTTTGATTGATAAATATATACACGTATATCCTCTGCAGACCAGCAGGTGGCGCTTTGCGCTCAGCTGAGTCACAATGAAAGGAGGTCAGCGCTGAGGAGGATGCTCACACACACATCACAGCAGCTTTTTCATTCGGCTTCTCTTTCTTCATCTCACTCTGTTTGTATCCGTTGCTTCTCTGACACTCTCGCTCGAGGTTTGGTTTGTCAGTTTCCCCTCGTGCTTCCTTTCTTTTTTTCCTGCTGCATCCATCTTCTCCTCTCCTGTATGATTTTTCTCTTTAGTCGGAACATCAACGTCTACTGCATCCCCTCAGATTTCTCTTCCTGCAGACGCACACATCACCTACACCTCAACATCTTCTACCCTCAGCATCCACTCCGTCTTCTCTCAGCGTGTCATCAATGATATGAATCTTCTGCTTCATCTACAGTGATAAAAGACACATTTCCTCCCGCTAATTACATCCTCAGACTGGATGTATCATTACTTGCTGAGGGAAATATCTTTGATCTCTCTGACGAACTCCTTCAACTGAGGAAGTTGCCACTCAGGACGTTTTCACACCTGAAAGTCTGAACTAAGGCTCGTGTCCTTGTTAAATAGTTTACATCTGAATCGGTTCTTTTTGCGTCATATTGTAATGAAGAAGCGCAGAAAAAAAATATTTGCATGACATACATTCGACTTGTCACCATCACCTACGTGAGCGCATCTATCTTTACCTGACATTGATTGGTTTGTAGACGGGCGTATGTCTGACGTTGGCGTGTCGACAGTTCTGCAGTTGGTATTTTTTTCGGTTTTAATGGGGGAAATGAACGAACCACTTCATGTCGTTCATGTCGTTCCCGCTGTTCCACTGCGTCACCAACGTCAGGCGCAGTCACTCGACACTAGTGAGTAAGCAGTCTGCCCGACGGAGTCCACTGGTTTCCACTGACGAAGAGCCTGAGCCAGAGGATTTGGCTCAAACTAACGTCATCACCAAACGATTTATTCACTGTGTGTGACATACTTATGGACACGACTCACATTCAGGTGTGAATGAATGAACCCCGAGCAATCGACGTCATGTCACAGTCTAGGTATGAGATACATTGACCGGTCCACTCAACAATACAGCTGACGGTTAAAGACACTATTCACAATATCCGTGTCTGGTTGACGCTTAACCTGTGGCTTTAACTTGAAGTGTACAGTGACGGATCGTTTCCACCGTTTGGACCAATCAGTGTTCAGACGGAGGCACCGGGCTCGCTAATGTATGAAAAATGTAATTCTCGGCATGACTGGACAGTTCTTTTTACAGTTCACGTGATGCAGCCACGTGGATGCACATCAGCACGGATGCAAATCTAGCGGATTAAACTTAGAATAATATTGTAACGACAAGGTTCTAGAACCTGCTCTGCATGAAGAGTGTCCTGACGCAACTTCTGCTCTGATTTTGAGCAATATAAACAGAACTGACGTGACGAGACGAGACAACGCCGGCATTGTTGTTCCCCTCTCTCGTCTTCTTCTTCCTTTTCTAAATCTTTGATTTCACGGGGTAGCGTTATCTTTTTTGTGTTTTGCTTTTGTTTTTTGAAAACGGAATACGTTACTTCCAGAGGAACTGGGCTCAGGTACAGACGGAGGATGCTCGGGTTTTCACTGCGACTGCGGTAAATCTCTCGGAGCTGCCTTTCATGGCGAGCCAGTTTTTTTTGGGGGGGTCTTTGTGCGCCGGTCGCGCTCGCTGAGGCTGTTCACAACGAACGACGCGAGCAATACGATTATCTGAGAAGGAAACGATGCACCGCAGCCAACCTCTCATTCCCATACCCCACTTCACCTGACGCAGGCGGACATAAAAATAGTCCTTTATGACGATCAACTGTACGAGTGTTTAGATGTGCCCCAATTTGCGCGGGTCGCGGGTTCCCCCCCCCCTCATCCGACGATCCACGTCAGCACAGGGGAGGATGTGAATGTGAGCGTAGGAGGAGAGAGACACCAGGAGAGGTCGGGCAGGTGCGGATGCGATCGCCCGTTTCACTCCCCTGAGAAAAACGCCTCAGCTGTTTTCCCGCTTCCACTTGTGACGACACACAATTATCTTATCTGGGACGAATACGTTGACCCGTGCTCATGGTGAGTTGGACAACCAGATCAACGGTCTATTTCCTCAGCGCGGCTTGTTTGAGGCGCAGCGTTCGCCGGCGTGTACGTACAGTATCTGGAGGGCGGAGATCTTGTCTTTGAGCACTTCCTGGGCCTTGTTGAAGTCAGACAGCATGTTCTGCGTCTCTCGGCTGTGGACGGCGCTCAGCTCGGCGAGCTCCCGCTCGTGCCTCTTCACCAGCTCCTGTTCGTGGACCCTGAGGAGAGAAGAGAGGGATGAGCGAACGGACGGACGAGTTCCGGCAGCATTTTCATGGTCGGCTGGTTATTTTACGAACAGTTTGCTGAAGCTCAAGGTGAAATTTCCAAACGGTTTCCTTTGTCCGAGAGCAAGGACACGTTCAAAATCAGTGCGCGAGATGTGTTAAGCAGCACGTAACCATGGCAACATTACTTCTACTTGCATGCCACATTAAACCTTACCACCGGTTAAACTGGCCACAAACAAATGTTTAAAACAGAAAAGGATAATAGTTTGAACACAGTTTCTCTTTTGCGTCCCTGGTTTTTACGAGCGTTATTAAACCTTTAGGTAATAAAAGACTGAAGATCTTTTGCAGCGATGTCATACGTGTTCAGGTCCTTCGATGGAAAAATGAACTAAAGTGCAGAAGTTTTACTAGTTAAATGTGATAAAGAATCAAAAATAAAAGGACTAGTTTTGCAGCAGAATTACCCCTTTTTCAGTTATGGATATCATTTATGTAACGATAACTGATATAATTATAATACGGTCGCTGACCACGGTGCAGTAAATCTTACAGTAGTTTAATTTGCTGCAGAACAGCTCATCATATTTAACGTTCACCCTGTATTATTTAAAAAAATGAGATTTTATGCATTTACTTGTATCACTTGATGAGGTATACAATGATTTATTTGGTCTATCAGGACAGTTATAATATTAACAATAATAAAACTTTATTTCTGTAGCACTTGTATAAACAAGGTTACAAAATGCTTATAGACAGAACAATAGACGGAGGGGAAAAAACAGCAAAGAACTAAAATAATAACAAAAGAAAATAAACCAGTTAAAAAAAAAAACAGCCATTAAAAGTCTTTCCTATTAAAGAAAAATGTTTTAAGCGACGATTTCAAAAGGGGTAAAGTGTTGGGAACGTCTAATCTCCTCCGGCAGGAAGTCCAGAGCCTCGGGGTCCTGATGGGAGAAGCCCGGTCCCCCTCGGTTACCAGTCTTGACGACTAGCGAGAGTTGGTGCGAAGACTTTCGGTAACGACTTGGAGCACGAGGAGCTAGGAGCTCCGTGACGTGTCCGGGGCACAGAGCACGCCGAGTTTATAAAGCTATTGAACTCAAAACTTCAATTTTACTTTGTCACCGGGGCGATATGGGCCCGACGCTCGGTGCCGGGTATGATCACGCGAGCTGAGACTCCAGAGGACTGACATGTAACTGGCGCACTGCACGAGTTCAGGCGCGGAAAGATGAGAGGAAGCAGGAATGACTTTTTTCTGGGTCAAGACGAGACAGGAGCTGATCTGACTTGATATTTCCCTACGTGTCACCGGACCGTACGTGAGCATGTCCAAGTTGGACCACCTTGACTTATCAGATTTCTCACAGACGCACGTCTAAAGCTCGAGGACAGTTTGATTTTATTTAAACTTTTTAAATGGGCCACATTCTCCCTTCAAGACTTGGTCAGGACCCGCACACGCTGCTCCCCCGAGGAAACGGTGGCGAGAGCAGAAAACGGAATGAAAAAAACCAAGCAACATACTGGTGAATGTAAATATGACAAGAGGTGTGAGTCACAGGGTTCGAGACGGACAGAATGAAATGAGGCTAAATGAAAAATGAAGCAAAATCACAAACACGGTTTGACTTTTAGTGGAAATGTGTGTATGTGTAGCCTGTTGAATACATAATGTAAAACAACGTGTGTTTATGGAGCAATAAATTATTCATATGTATATTCAATTTACAGATATAGGAGGTTTTGCAGTGGGAGGAAATGAGCTGTGTGACGAGGGAAATGATGAAAAGATGATAATAGGGAAATGAGAGGGAGGACGGAGGAGAAACACGGACGTCTGTCTGTCTCTCACTCCGACTGGGCCAACTCTCCCTGAGGGGGACGCACATCTTCTCTCTCTCTCTCTCGGCTTCCTCTTTATTTATTTATCCGCCTATTTTTATCCCCGTGACCAGGATTCAGACGGAGCCGCGTTACGTAACGAGAGGGAGAAATGTGCTGCGCATGAGCCGGTTGGCAGAGAGAGAGAGGGAGGGATGGAGGGAGGGAGAGAGAGAGAGGGAGGGAGAGAGGGAGGGAGAGAGAGAGAAGGAGGGTGGGAGGGAGAGAGAGGGAGAGAGAGGGAGGGAGAGAGAGAGAAGGAGGGTGGGAGGGAGAGAGGGAGGGAGAGAGAGAGAGAGAAGTAGGGTGGGAGGGAGAGAGGGAGGGAGAGAGAGATGGAGGGTTAGGGAGAGAGGGAGGGAGAGAGAGAAGGAGGGTGGGAGGGAGAGAGGGAGGGAGAGGGGGAGGACGCACATACAAAAAGGGAAACAGCAAAGGAATGAATACATGTTGGAGAACAAGAGCATCATGGGAGCAGCTGTCAAACATACAGCACACACACACACACACACACACACACACACACACACACACACACACACACACACACACACACACACACACACACACACACACACACACACACACACACACGGCCACAGATTAATTCTAATGAGCAGCTGGACTACATTAGCCGTATGGCTTTTTAAAAAATTCATAACGTTGCCAAAGGGAACAACATGATTATAGATTCAAGTCTGCTTGAAAGACGGAGGAAGACAAAGACGGAGTGTGTATACGTGTGTGTGTGTGTGTGTGTACTTGTCTTTCTATAATTGTGAGAACCAAATTTGGTTCAAAACCATCGCTGTGAGGACATTTTAGCCGGTCCTCACAGTTTCAAAGGGTGTTTTGCGATCACCTCGTCTGTCCTGACACAGAATCTGTTCACCACGGAGACCAATTTACTATATGAACATATAAGAGGAAAAACATTTTCACTTGAATATCTGAACTCAATTTTCAATTTGGTATTTGTATTGTTTCGTACTATGCTGTGATGAATGACTGTATGTAAAGATGGACGACCCGTCTCCGCTTCCTCCCACTGAACAAAGCGCAGTAGCGATCGCGGAGTGGACCCGCTGTATCGAGGTCCCGCCCATAAACACAGGCGACCAGTCACGAGTCAGTCTCAGCCGTCAATCGTGGCATTGTACCCCCCGTTTTTTATAGCATCCAATAACGTATCAGAAATATGAACACTTGAAGACAACTCAGTGTGATGAGAAATGATTTGACGTTCATGTCCCATCTGCTAACATGGAGGAGGCGGATTTAAAAAGCTGTACTGCAGTCAGCCACCAGGGGGGGCGACTGAGACGTTTTGGCTTCACTTTTGCGGCGCCGTCACGTCGTCAATCTTCATGCACAGTCTTGTGTTTACGATATTTCCAATTCAGCTCCGTCTCGTACCTTATCTGCTGGTTGGCTTCGCTGCGGATCTTCAGCACCTCCTTGCCCTTGAGCTCCAGCTCTTTGGTCAGAGTGCTGATGTTCTCGTTGAGGGTGTGGATCTGGTGGTCCAGCTGCGCGATGTGGTTCTTCCTCCTGGACACCTCCTCCTGCAGCTCGGTGATCCGGCTCAGCAGCTCGCGCTCCTGCGAAGAGGTTCATGAAAAAAGGTTAACGACGAGTTCATGAAATGCTCTGCACCGAACGGGAAGCAGATTTTTCGTGGCTTTCCCATCGGCAGTCCTGTCCGCCATTTTAGATTTTTTTCATTCAACAGTTCATGTTTACGTGTGTGTGTGTGTGTGTGTGTGTGTGTTTTTGTGTGTTAGCAGCTTTCTTTAATAAAAGATTAAACCATACTTTTATCATATCGCATTTCCTGATTTGACCCAATTCTACTTTTTAAAAATATTTGCATGCTTAAATTACGGTCACACATTTAGTGTTCATATAATTTTACTGACTCATTTGTTTCTATGCTATTTTCATGAGTTCTTACTTATGTAATTTTACTTTGTAACTTTGATTAAAGAAGTGCTTTATAGATAAAGATAATATTAACATTGTTATCATATATATGACAGTTTTTACCAGATGATAATCTAAGGAGGCTGTGAAGGATTCTTTGGTTTTCTAGTTGTTTCTTTTGGTTCAACACACCTGACAATTTGAACTGTTCTTGGACTTTGCGATCGCAGTTTTTGTTTTCGTCTTGCCATTTGAACCTTCGAGCCAAGGTTCAGTGTTTTCACACATGATGACGGAGGGAGATGGGTCATTATGATTAGCAACTTGAATGAAGAGGCCAAGAAGATTCACGGTAGAAGTTCACTGAACTCGCTTGTCGCAAAAAATCTCTGCGTCCACAACAATCCGTTTCAATGTGCTCGCATAACTAAAAGCCATTGTCTTTCACGAGTGGCCCCATATCCACGAGCTGCCGTCTCACATTCCCTCTCCTTCAGCGTCTTCGCTTAACGTACTTGGCCGTTTCATCACTTCTCACCCTCCTCCCCGTCCATTCTCTCTGCTCTCTGTGATCTCCCTTTTCTCCTTCCACTCCAGAACTTCGTCGGGCTAAAATAGGCCGGGAAACGGAATTCGTGCAACTTTTTCCGTGCGCTCCCTATTCTCATTTTGAAGTCGTTGAAAAATGAATCAGGTTTTCAAATATTCATCAAGAAAAAGGCATTAGCCGGTGGGATGTCGGGACTGAATCAGGGTGTGATTTCCTGATGGACTGGAAAGTGGACTTTTATTTTTTTATGGAGGGGTGATGGACGGATATGAGTCGGTCGGTGTCGTCTCTCAGAGTGATTGACAGCGTATAACAGATCTATTATACACTGTACTATAGACGTGACTATAAAATGGCATTAACTAGAATGTGAGACGTAATTTTATCGTTAAATAATTGATTTTTTTACCACATTTTCTTTTCCTTTCCATTATTTTTTTTCTTTGCTTTCCATTCTTTTCATGAGCTTTCATCAAACACCAACTGGACTTGTTGCAACACATGTAATGATTATTTTCACAATCAATCAGTCAATCATTGATAGGGATAACTATATTAGTGATGAATTTAGCGATAAAAGTTATATCAACTAAAGTATAGATTTCAATCAATAAGGAAGCTGATTAATGACTAATTAAAGATGAATGACTATCGCCCCTATAGAACATGTACAGCAAGTGTTGGACAATTTCTTCTCATTGTTTGTGAATATAACTTTTCTATGTCGGTCCACTTGTTCAATTATTTTCTTTTGTTGTTTTTTTTTCTTCACTTGTTCGGAATACAAAAAAAAACATGAATTTATTAACATGACAGTGAACGGACACATATTATAAATATCACGTTGCATAAAGCATAAACTGCTGCCTATGGATGGATGTAACCTAGCACCTGTTCACTGTGGGTCAGAGAGAACCATGATGGAGTTTCACACACACTCACCATGATGGGGAATAATGTTGTTTCTCCATGATCTAGTCTCAATTAGAGAATACGTGACAATCATTTGTATCTCATCACACACTGTGTTGACAGTTCTGTTCAGTTTATCACTAATCTGACCCTCTCCGTCCGTCTGTTGGACGATATCTGAGTGAGTGAAGTTCTGTGGCTCAGTGTGAAAGTACGAAGTGGCCCGACTGTGTGTATTAGTGACAGACTGGTGGTGTGTCGACTGTAACACTTGATTATCAGACTTTATTGCAGGGGGGGGAGACGACCCCTCTCCTATCAAGGGCCATTTCAGTTTTTACAACATCCTTCGCGGGCCATTTGGAACCATTGAACAAATATATCACTCGAACGAGGTGGCGGTCTCTCTTTGGAGAGAGGCGACGGACACCACACGTCGGTGATGATCACTCTGCTTCTTTTCCCCGAACTTCAAGTGCATTTGTCGCTGCGACTCATCCAGTTTATGATTTTATCCTCTTCTTTTTATCCCAGCTGTAACGCTTTTTAGGAAAGCGAGGTAGGTCTGAGGCCGACAACGCGTTCCCTGGTTCAGGAGGAGACGGAAATGCGAAGCTACTGTCCGACCAATCACGTTGCTTATGATCTCTTATCGTGCTTTCAATTTTAAAATGTTAAAGTTTGTTATGGAGCCTGATTGTTTTTCCATGTGCCCTGGAAAAGTGCCACATTCTGCATCTACTTTTCTTGACAGTCGCCATGACGCCCGTCAGCGATGACAACAACCCGACAGTGACCCGAGAGGCAGCTGGAGGGGGAACTAATAATTTCCTGTCATGGGAATTTTTTTTCTTCTATTTCTGAGTAGCTTTTTTTTTTTTTTTTTGGATGAATAAAATGTCTCTTGGGCCGTATACCGTTACGACCTGGAGGCCACAGGTTCCCTGCCCCTGCTTTATTGACTCCCTATCGCCTTGGCAACAAAAGATGCGAGGGACGGATGTTGATGTGTGGCCCGACTCTTTTAGTTAAATATAAAGATGAGTCTGTTGAATTCAAGACTTGTCTGACATGACCAGAAGCTTGTACACAATCAGGAATAAGAGAATTGAGATATATGAATGCTGAGAGACACCATCAGTCGTCCTCCTCGTGATAGACAAGCACACGTTCAGATAAAGATCTACCTGTATCCGGTTGTGCTCCAGCGTCTTCTCCAGCTCCACCTTGGCGACTGCCGACTCCTGCTGGTGGGTTTGTCTCAGGTGCTCGATGGCCGACGCGTGGATGTGGTTCAACTCTGAGCGCAGTGAGGCTGGAGACGGGAGCACAAAGAGTCCCATTTCATTTTCAAAAGACACACATCACACACACACACACACACACACACACACACACACACACACACACACACACACACACACACACACACACACACACACACACACACACACACACACACACACACACACACACACACACACACACACACACACACACACTGGAGGAAATAAAGCTTTTCTGCGAGTTTTACATTCGGTGAAAAGCTTCCTCCTCCTCCTCCTCCTCCTCCTCCTCCGACCTTCAGTCCGCCAGCAGAAAAAGTGCTCATTAGCAGCAAAGGCATTTTTTTTTTTATTACAAAATAAATAAATAAAGTCTTTGCACATAAAGAAAAGTGCCTGCGCTGCCTTCGCCCAAGTGGCCTTTCATCCTCACTCCAATGGACCTTTACTGCAAGACAGTCTAATGGTTTAGAGAAGCACAGAGCGGGAACATGCACCGCTATCAGCTTTCTGCTAGAAGAATAAAAGACATTGAGCGGAGAGCGTTTTCTGACTGAATACTGCAAGCTCGGAAATTATGAACACGCAGAAGATCAAAACGCATAATATGCGCCTGCTGTATGTTCGCACACGGGGGAGGGATGGAGGGAGGCGAGAGAGAGAGAGAGAGAGAGCGAGGGAGGTAATGAAATGATGTCAGGAGGATGTGGGAAGTGAGAGATGGATGGAGGCGGCTCTCCGGTGTCGGGACCGGGGACACGGAGGTTAATGGAAGAAGCGTTTATCACGGCACAGTGACCGGTGCGACCGAGGATCGTTGTTCCCCAGCTCTCTCTTTGAAAAGATACTCTGGTGCATCTTCGACTTTAAAGTGCAGCTCTGAGGACAACGCTGTCTCTATATTACACTATATATATATATATATATATATATATATAGTGTAATATAGAGACAGCGTGTGTTTCTGTGATGCATCTTTTGATACGTCAACAAGCTGCATTAGCTGAAGAGTGAGGGCAGTGATGTTTCTCCCAAACAGCTGGAGAGGAAAAACTAAGTATTTATAGAAATAACTATTAATCCCTCATGATGTCAGAGGGACACTCTGGCCCTGATACTATATATAAATCCATAATTCCAGTTCCCTCGGTTGTTATTGTCCATGACCTTAAACGACGTCAGCGTGATAATTGGACTATTGCACTACATAACACGCAGTGTCCCGTCTTCAATGTTCTGTGGTTTCCCTTTGGTTAAACTTCTTGAATTTTCTATGCAGAGCATGAAAACTCGTCCGTCCTCTATAATCCAAAATGTAATAGATAATTTATCAATTTTTTTTTTTTAAATTAATTAAGTTTGAGTTTGAATTTAATTTAACTTAAATTTAACTGATGTAAATGGTTTTATTTAGTTTTATTTTACAAAAAAATCACAGCGGACTGTGACCAAAAGAACCCTGTATCAGGGCAACATGTGACACGAGGTCAAAGAGGTCATGGGGAGGTGACACACACACACACACACACACACACACACACACACACACACACACACACACACACACACACACACACACACACACACACACACACACACACACACACACACACACACACACACACACACACACACACACACACACACACACACACACACACACACACACACACACACACACACACCCAGCATGGCTTTGCCCTCGTCCTCCAGCTCGAAGCGGAGAGTCTGCAGCTCCTGCTCCGACTGCTGTTTGAGCGTCTCCAGGCTCTGACGATGAGCCTCTCTGAGCGACTGCAGCTCCGCGTGGTGATGGTGGCGCAGGCGCTCCTCCAAGTCCTGGTGGGGGGACGGGGGGAAGGGGGGAGAAGAAAGAGAGGGGGAGGTTCCGGAGGGTGAAGGAAGAGTGGGAGGAAAAGGGATTGAAGAATGAGAAGGAAAAGTGGGGCAGAGAAAGAGATAGGAGAGTATTTGAGCCACATATTAAAATCCTGTGTACGGCCAGTTCCTCCTTCGTCTGCGAGGACGTTCGGGGGGGGGGGGAGAGACTGGCCGATCGATTCCCAAAGTCTGAAACAGAAGCGATTCATTACTCAAGGAGAAAATAAACGCTTCCCAGTATTTGTATATTTCTACTGTTGCGGATGAGGAAAAACACAAAGGCCAGAAGTCGCTCCAAAACTTTTTCCTTCAGAGGCTTAAACAAACTTCTCTTTCCAACGATGTCGACGGCGCCAGCTGCCAATCAAGCTGTATCTACGCCCCGATACGTACTCTATCGTCTTATCTGACTCCAAATTAGATCACATGTTAAAAATGAACATCGTGCCGTTTTGAACAAAGACTTGCAACGAGCGATTGAACCATCAACTCCTCGGGACAGTAGTTTCATTTGAGCGTCATTTTCCTCGGAGGCCTCTATAGAAACCACCGGTGGAGTCGCCCTCTGCTGGTCTTTGGCGGAGAATGCAGGCTTCAGCCACTTCGATGGTGACCTATTCCTGGTGGAGGCCCGTGGCCGTCCTGACCTGGGTATAGGGGGCGGAAGACTAATGGAACCATCTAGTAGCTGGTTCCCTTTAGGATAGCTGGCGCAGTTTTTACGAACTGCTCGGTAAGCAGAACTGGGGCTGCGGGATCAAAACCGACCGCCGGGGGTTAAGGCGCCCGATGCTCATCAGACCCCGGAGGAGGTGTCGTGGGCACGGGAGTCGGAATCCGCTAAGGAGAGCCGAAATCAACGAGCCCTGACAATGGATACTGACGTCGTAAATGGAGTGAGACGTAGACCTCTACAGAAGCGACCCGCGGAGTCGACCCTCTGCTGGTCTTTGGCAGAGAATACAGTGGTCTGTGGTCCCAGAAGAAGAAAGTGACCTCCTCTAATCTCTCTCTTGTTCCTCGGTATCGATCACCGGTCCTCTTTGTGCTGCGGGTCAGGAAGGGAAAACCGTACCGCACCTTTTATTCCTTTAATTAAACAGGGAACATTAATCACTCCTAATCACTGTCGAGCATATAATCACAAATTGACTGTAAAGTTGCTCCGTCCTCCTCTTCCTCTTCCTCCTCCTCCTCCTCCTCCTCCTCTCCCTCCTCTGAGCCGTCCTGCCTGTTCAAATTCCTTTCCATTACCGGACGGTCGATATGTGTTACTTAGCTGGTGTGCAAATCCATTTGCGCTAAGTAAAAGGGTGCTGATGGTGATGAACAACAGCGAGGGGTAAACACACACACACACACACTCACACACACACTCAGGTGTGAACTCAGACTGTGGCCTCCAGCTTCTCCGTCAGCTCAGGACCTCAATCCCGATGCTCGAGGACGACTTCAGAGACGCGAGGCGTTCAAGGCCCCAGACTGTCGGGTGGTTCCTCACCTCACAGGTGTAACACGAGGCGCCGCCTCGTCCGGTCTGGAGTCCGGCTCACAGCGCCGCTCGCGTCATCCAGGTCTCGAGGAACAGAAGAACATGGCGGAGATGAAGGAGCCTCGTGGAGTTACAACCTTCCTTATTATCTGGCCGCGAGAAAAATCGCTGCACTCGAATCTCTGTCGTATCTTTGACGCGCCGCGGCTTTAAAACTCGTCGGGATCAGGGGCCCGGGATTCATGAAAACGGCTAGAAATCTGAGAATCTGCACTCGGCTTCACAAAACGTTCAGAAAATGCTTTCAGAGTTCAGAGGCGCTCCAGAGGAGAGGGTTGATGCACGACGCGAGATAAACTCTTCAGTTGGTTCTTCAGGCTCCCGGATTAGATTTCCCCGGGCAGACGTTTCTCTTTTACACCTAAGGTAAAAAAAAAACACTCCCCGGCCACTTTATTAGGTACACCTTGCTAGTAAAAGGCTGGACCCCCCTTTTTGCCTTCAGTACTGCCTTAATTCTTCGTGGCGTACTTTCAACAAGGCGTTTTATACTCAGACCAGCCCGTCTGGCACCAACAACCATACCACGTTCAAAGTCACTTAAATCCCCTTTCTTCCAAATTCTGATGCTCGGTTTGACCTTCAGCACGTTGTCCTGACCACCTCTACATGCCTACATGCATTGAATTGCAGCCATGTGATTGGCTGATTAGCTATTTGTGTTAACAAGCAATTGAACAGGTGTACCTAACAAAGTGGCCGGTGGGTGTACCTTAACTTAACTCACATCTTCTGCAGACCACGTGGGACGTATTCTACTTGTTTTACCCTCTGACCTCGATGGCCTAGCTGATGCGTGACGAGGTCCAAGGGCAGGTCGAGATGAGACGACCTGGACGACGCCCGGACGCGTTCGTCCGTTGATGTTGCTCGGGACCTTTTCCGGAACTCTCCCTGCCAGTCAGACCCCCGGGAAGCGTCCGCGTGAGAGTACGACGAACATGTGCGCACGGTGAAGACAAAAACACGTCCCGCCTCCTGCCTGACACGCCACAGGACGCAATTTCGCATTTATATTTTCCCGGAGTCTGAAAACAGCTCAACAGAAAGACCAGCGATGAATCTGTCATCATCGTCATCCGGGGACGGACGGACTTACGACGGACGGACGATGATCGACGTTGACTCGTAGTAATATCCACATATCTCCTTCGCTCCATGTCACTGCTTCTATTTGCGGCTTTTTGCGGCAGCGAATCCGGGAGATAAATGAGGTTATCTGATCGTGTGTGTGTGTGTGTGTGTAGCAGGCATCCGTAACAACTTTATTACTCCCCGGATAGAACTGTCTAGGAAGTGTGAAAAGTTGACGCCGATGAATCCGAACGCACCTCCGCACACACACGCACACACACACACACACACACGCACGCACACACACGCACACCATCCCTCTAATGCCTCCACTTTGGATAATTGAGTTTTTCTCTCGCTGCACAGCTGACAGAAATATAAACACCACCCGCCGGCGCCACGGAGCCTCCGTCGAGCTTTCAAGACACTTTATGTCCCTGCCCTCGGAAAAATGAAGAAGAAGACAACCTGTGACAGAAGACCACGGTGGAGTTTATGGGCTGCTGTGCGTTCGCATCAGGGGAGAAACAAGGGCGATAACGGGGGGAGCAGCGTGTTTGTCACCGCAGCGAACGCCGTGTGACACCGAGCTGATAGTCTGTCTCCTCGCACAAAAGGAGCTGCACCCCCCCCCAAAAAAGATAACAACACAGAATCCCGAGGACGCCGCTTGTGACCTCCATTCTGCCCAAGAACTTTAATGCAATCACGGCACCCGAGTTGAAGAATGGATTTGGAAAAATGTGAAGTATGGCCGATCCAAATCGACCTTGACTGTGAAATTGGGAGATGATTAGCGTTGAGGAACATTTCCTTGGCGCGTTGCGGACGTGTGTGTGTGTGTGTGTGTGTGTTGGTGCACATGCATATCTCGACATTATGAAGAGGAAGTGCAGAGCTGTCAGTCTGGAAGCCGCCTGCTGTCGGTGGGAGTGAGTGACGATGGCGAGGAGGACTCGCTGCCAGGACAACCTTGACTCTGACGAGACTCCGTTGGATTGAAATGTCACGGCTTGGCTCCTCTAACCGTCTCTGGGTTCGTGTGTCTCGCATGTGATCAATGTGTGTCTTCATAAGCTTAATGAAAGGAATCAACGTGCGGAAGAACTGTTATTGTTTTAAATGCTGATTTTGCCCGAGAGTCTGAGCTCGGCATCCCAGAGATCTGATCCCTCAGTCCGGTCTGTCAGGCTGTATCTCCTACTTTTCTAACCACGTCTGGTGAACTGCACTCGTTACTGGATCCTGACAATAATACTGGCACACAGATTTGTGACCGTCTGACAGGACGTACTCCAGTTGTCCAGGTCGATGTTATTGCAGATAAACGGATGGAATAGAAAAAGATGAAGATAAAACATATCGGAGATGGTTTAGTAACTGCCTCACAGTTACATAGTTTGCCCACCGGGGGGCCGCAATCAGTTTGACTGAGAACAAATCGTAGTCAAGGATTTGAACAAATTTTTGATCAAATTCTTTAATATTCTCGATTATCACTGTTAAAATCAGCCTGAGAATATCCAGTTTTGACCGGGCTCTACTTCTCCACCACTAGTGGCGCTGTGGAGCCATGTTTTGAAGAGTGGGTCTCGCAGGTAATCGACGCACGCCGCCGTCCTGCCACTACCGTCTACTTCTGTTGAACAACTGCCCGTGTCTTTCACCTTGTTTTTAATACATTTCACCACGGGTTTATTTTGTATGTCAAAGCCCTTTAAAGTTATGAAAAAAAATGTAATGCAGTGAAACTTTTTAACATGATTGAAGAATATGAGCTACAAAAAAAGCCCTAGCTTTTATTTTCATTTAATTATTGATGTGATTTGCTTTGTTTTTTTCTCTTCTTTCTTCTCCATGTATATTTTTTAATTATAATTTTGCACCTGATCCTGTTATAATACTGTGAAGAATCTTGAGCCACATTGTTTGTATGTGGATTTTGTTAAGGAAAAACAACCTTTCCGTTGCGTCCTCCCTTGACGACTCGTCCATGATTAAAAATGGTTCCGCTCGACACCTGATGGAAACACAGGCCGGTTGTCGAGACGGCACTAAAGTTAAGAACAGAACCGGTCGGAGAACCAGTTCCCTGTCGGTGGAAAAAGGACTCGTACTTAACCGGCACGCGCGCAAGGAGCAAGACAGACGCTCGTCATGACGCTTCCACACTATCGCTCGATACGTCGCGCAACTGCTGTATTGTTTCTGAATGTACAGGTGTGTGTGTGTGTGTGTGTGTGTGTGTGCGCGCGTGTCCACACCGGCCCACTGTACCTTCAGGTCACGCTGCCTGGTGCGCTCCTGGTCCTGCATGGCGCAGCAGTGCGCCTCCTGCAGGCGGTGCTGCCGCCGCTGGTGCTCCGTCTGCAGCTCGTCCAGCTGCATGCGCAGGTGCTCCCTCTCCTGGCCGAACTGGTGCTGCAGCTGCTGCAGCGACGACTGCGACTGCGACAGCTGCATCTCCAGACTCTGCTTCAGCAGGGAGATCTGTGGGGGAAGGGGCAGACGGGGGGGGGGGCGTCAGGGTCGCGGAGGTGCACGGCGTCCAAGGAACAGAGGCGGCAGGAGGAGACGGGCGTTCGAGGAAGTGCGGCGCGTCTCCGGGGAGCCGCGTCTTCGTTTAGCAGCGGAACAGACGAGGGCGAACGCAGGGGTGGAAGTCGATTAGGCTTAAACAAATAAAAGCCACACGAGGACGTTTGCAACTCCTACAGCTTCCGGCAGGAAAAGAGTTTTTCCACTTTTTCCTTTGCAGATGTATTTTTTTGTTATTGTTGCACTTCGCCGCGGTGCATAATGAACTCTGGCGAACGCCGTAATGAATTGAATTCATTATGGGGCAGAACGCAGCACGACCGACGCATAAGTCTGTCTAGACGACTCGGGATAATGATTATGTGGGTGTAGTGTGGAGATGAACAAGTGCAGCCTTGGACAACCTGGCAACACTGTATTCAACAGCGTTCATGGCCAATAAATCAAACATAGATTGCAAAGATTACAAAGAGCTTCAGGGGAAACTTGAGTGTCTACATTCATTACGACGTGCCACCAGAAGGGTCAGTCAACATCCCACGTGCCCCGAGCGTTTGTGGGCGAGATGCAGAGTCACTCGTTTCCCCCCGGGACGACGAACTTGACAGGAAGCAGAGTGGACGCGTTTCTCTACGTCCGAGTAGAGATGAGATGAGACGTGCCGTGCCAGTAAATAACTATATTAAAAACAGTAACGTCGGTAAGAATCGATGAATTCATCTTCCTCATCTCGGCGCGTGCGGCAGCTCGCTGACGCCACATGTGGGATGACGACAGACCGCCTCAGTAGCGTAGTGTTCTAAATCTGGAAATGACATCGTGACTAAGAGATGAGTCACACACTGTGTCATATTTGTAATGAATTTGAAATGTATGCTTGCACATACATATACTGTATTCTCAAAACACATGTTATACATAGAAGTTTACTTGCGGTTTTCTGATCGTTTATTCAGGAAGTTGTCGACTATTGTTACTCAGGAGTGAACGGAGTTAAAGTAAAGTAGGTCACTACAGTTTCTTCCAGTGTGTGACGCCTTAAACCTGCATTCATTTTTTTCCGATGTTCACTCTCCTCTCTGGTTCGATCTAGTTTTAGTTCAGATTAACTGAAGAGAGATTAAAAAAAAGAAAAATCAATTTTAGTCTGTTTAGCTGCTAAACGCTCCACTTTGTTCACCAGCTCGTGTCCAATTATAATCTCAGTAATATTCACAGTGCTGAGTGGTGATTTTTGTTTTCATTTTTACATTCAGCCGATATGATCCTTTCACAAACACGCCAGTATCTGTGTTTGTGTTTACAGGACATGAAAACTTTTATTTTACAGAATAAACGATGCAAAAAATATGTCAATTCATGTTCACATTTTAAGTAAAAAAAAATAATCATGTTTTACTTCATAATTAAAATTCTACATATTTGATTTCTTTTTATATTTATATATAACATGATATATTGGCATCGGAATTTTTTTATTTTTACTTTTCTACTATTTTTTACTCCTTGATATCGGAACCAGCATCGGGCACCAATAATCCATATCGGTCAGGTTCTTCTCTTAGGAGAGTAAGAGTAACATAATATTTTAAAAAACATTTTTTTTTATCCAACATATGAAGGAATCATCCAACACTGACGTCTGTTAAAATCCAGATCATTAAAAAATATCATCCTCTCTGTCAGTGTGTATCTATCCAAACAATGACCACTGCTCTGATTGGACATCAGAATAAATATATGGTTCTGTTCAGAAGCGGTCGCATTAACGGGAGCCGCCGGACCACGGGGGCAGAGCGGGGCGCGGCGGCGTCCGGCGGCTGATGTCCACAGGAAGCAAAAAATGAACATTAATAGAGGCGCTGACGGGGTTTTTTTTTCTGTCGACCACAGGAGAGTCACGCTACATTAATGTTACTGTCCCGGGTCGTCGTTAACAACGGGAGGTTGCGTGTTCGCCACAGCTCGGTGTGGTGGGTGTGTGTGTGGGCGAGTCGGTCGAGGCCTCTGGCT
>NC_061532.1:17850000-17932500 GCF_022379125.1 Scophthalmus maximus | reverse complement strand
CACCTCGAGGCAACTTCTGCTGCCCCAACTTGATGGCTCTTCGGCCCGTCTGATGCCCACGAGGACTGGCCTGCGAACCTTCTGCACCCCACCTCAATGGGCTCATATCTTTTGCTCGCCACCCATTCCTCTTGCATTCTTCCACCTATTCAGTGTACTTTGTATTTGGCCACTGCCGTGCTCTAAGAGGACGGTCTGCTCGGAGGCTTGCTAGATCATGACCACGTCTGGCCTTAGTGATGTTTTGGCAACACTTTGTAGGAACTTCTTTTTGCTTCCCCAGGTCATAATTCTTATAAAACTTTAATAGAACTAATGTGGTTAAGTGGCAAAACATCACCCAGACCAAACAACAACTCCATTTTCCTTTGACTTGCTGCATTTCAAAGAACAGCCGTGACTTTACTGAGAACTGTAACTCTATTATGTTGTCAATGAAGTCAAATAACAAGGGGTGTCACAGGATTTTTTTCAATACCAAACTAAAGTTAACCAACTCCCAGAGTCGACAGCCATGCTCGCCCCTCTGTGACATCAACTCTGACGGCATCGTCTCAAATCCCCCCGGCATTGTTTCCTCAGTCTCGGTGAACATCCAGATTCTCTGTCTCCTTTTTGTTTGACATCACATTCGCTGCATTCATCTGTACAAATTCCTAAAAATACTCCAACCAATTACATTGTCCTTGACAGAGAGCGGAGAAAGAGTTTTTTTCCCCCCCTGCATTGTTACCACAATAAAGCTTATTATGGCCTGCTGATGAATGGGGAGCGATTTCTGGTACAGTGTGCAATGATTGCTGCTTTCCAAGGACAATTAGAGCCGAGGGAAATGGCTGTTGTGTCGAATGAAATTTGTCACTATCACTCATTACACAGGAGGATGGAGTTTGTAATGCTGGAGGGAAAAAACACGCATGGTATTGACTACTGAGACACAGTTCCATAAAAATGAATGGGACTTTGCAGAAATTGATCTGAGTGGAAAAAAGAATGAAAAATTACAGTGATCCATGTGGAATAACTCATGACATGTGCATATGAGGCTATGTGTCGGCCCTGTGATAGACTGACGACCTGTCCTGAGTCTGCTGGGATTAGCTCCAGCCCCCCTGCAACCCTAAAAGGATAAAGGGTATAGAAAATGGATGGATGGGTGAATAAACTGTTAGCTTTCCTAACAAAAAAACAAGCAAATACCAGCTGGTATGCATATGTAAAAACAGTTTGAACAATTCCAGGACCATGCTAACATGCATCTGTTATTTATTTGGTGTGTACAAGTCAGTCTGCTGCTGCCTTCCTTCCCTGCTGTCTCCATCCGGTTGCCTGCAACAGGTTCAACATCCCGATGCAACCCTGTACTAGAATTACTGCCTTGCGGTTGTGTGCCTCCGCCAACAAGTCAAGTCAAGCCCCAGTCTGTCCAGACTCCATGTAGTTTATGTAATAATGGTCTAATACTTTACATCCGTCCACCAAATTCTATCCTTGAATCCAGGTGGACATTTGTGTGCGATGTAGTCAAATTCCCTCCAGGCGTTTATAGATATATACATCTATATCTCATTCACAAGAATGTGACAGACGTGAGGTTAGGAGTGACCTTAACCTTTGACCATCACAATCTAACCACTTCATCCTTGAGTCCAAGGGAATATTTTTTGCCAAAATTGACCCAATTCCCTCAAGGCGTTGCCGAGACAACGCATTCACGAGAATGGAACGGAACAACCCGAAATCATGAGGCTTCTGTCACCGGCGCAGGGGCATGAAAAGGCCTCAATCATTCAATCACAAAATGAATCGATGGGTACATCATATTTTCACTCAATGTGTGAAAAAATTTAATTTGAGTAAATCTTTATTGTTACGTGAGGTGACCTCCATCGGTCCGATGATATCAAGGACGCGACAGAAGGAATCTTCTGGTCACTGGTCAATTGAAAAGCAGACAACGTCAGATGGGGAGGAATCTAATATGAGACGATCGGGATTCATGTCATACCTTGTGGCTCGATTTGGAGGGCGAGACCGTTGGTGGAGCCCAACCTATTCATTTAAATTCCAAACTCGGGCTCCTCACAGACAACTCTCATTATAATTTAAAGTGATGAAAGAACGGCAGGCGATGAAAGAAAAGTGCATTAACTAGATGTGATGAAACTTAGATCAGACAAAATAACCGAGTGATGAAGAACGATGAAGACTCAGGTCGTCTCATGTGTCTAACCCATGATTTTTCAGAAAAGATTTAACACAGATGACTGAAGCGGCGGGGAGTGAATGAGAAGTGAATGAATGCTGCTGCTGCTCACCCTCCTCCTCCTCCTCCACCTCCTCCTCCTCCTCCCTGCAGCAACACTGACAACATTGTCAGGAACAGCAGTGAACAATGGCAAAAATTATTGTGCAAAGCAGCCCACAGCAGGAAGCAAGATGAAACCAAGGGAATCACACAAGGCCATAGAAGTGGCATTTTGCATATAGAATGCATATCTAACAACTATGCAAATGCAAATCGCTCCTCTCTTAATGTAGCTGTCAGCTCTGATCCGGTCTACTGTGGAATATCATTTAAAAAAACAGTTGCTCATTATGCGACTTTGATGCGAGGGAATTCTTGATCACTCGCTTTCACATGGCTGATGTGTTTGCCTGGAATAAGGGACTCTGTGGAGATTAGGCATCATCACAAGTCTATTTCAGGCCGTTGATACCGTACGCCTCGGTATTAATTATCAGCGGGCTGCGGTTTGGAACTGCGAAGACCCTCTAGGCTCATTACACTGGTCCCAGGGCCCACTTTGAAATCCTCAGGGGCAATTTCAGCGTTTCATATCAGATACAAAGCTGTCGTGAAAGTGGAATTAGCGTATTTGTTGCCCCATGAATCCCACACTATCCTGAAAATTTGAAAATTAAAGTCCTCAGGACTAATAACGATTTAAAAAGAGGATTTTCTGAAGGACATTCAAGAGGAATTTGCTTAAGCTAATAAAATAGATTTTGTTCTTCCCAGGAGCTAAAAGAAAAAGGCAATGGAATGAAAATGTATACCACAGAATAGATAGTAGACAAGCAGTGTGTAAGAAGAGAGTGTATACTGTATGTACAGTATGAACTTAAGCCCTGTTAGAGGCCACAAACTGTGCTTAAGTAAGTAGCAGTGAAATATTTATGATGGAACTTTTAGAAACACACACACACACACACACACACACACACACACACACACACACACACACACACACACACACACGTGCACTTTGGCTGCCCGAGTCCAGGCCGACGCTCTTTCTCCAGCACATTGTTTTGTCCTAATTTTGATTACTTAACTCACTCTTTACTCCCACACTTGCACTTTTATGTGCCGTAAATGTCACCCGCTTATGAGTGGCGCTATGAATTTTAATCTAAGTGTCCTGCACCCTACTAAATGTCAAACTCCACACTATTGTCCAGGAACTCGCCTTCGGAATTTTGTTTCTAAACATCATATAAAAATATATTTAAAAAAAAAAAAACATAGTTAATGCTTAAAATGACAAATATAAAAAAATGCTCATGTGTTTTTTGTTTTTTGGGATTTAATTTCTAAGATCAGAGAATCCTCACATTCTATTACAGTCGAGACTGGATCATGGACCGGGCCACTGCGGGGCTGGGGTCCCCGGGCCCCGCAGTGCTTACAGGGGGTCCACATGTCTCATAGGGGGGCCCTAAAAAAGACATGTGCCCCTGGGCCTCACGGGACCATGATCCGGCCCTGACTACAGTGTATATCCACACCTCTCATGTATTTAGCGTGTTAATCTAATCACTATTGTCTCCTCACACAATGACACACTAAAGCCGCTGTGTGGGTGTGGATGCTTGAGCGTCACATTGGAAAAAATAACACATTACAGCGTCAATGCACTCCAACCCATCACACCCGTGTGACCCCTGCCTCTCCACCCGTGCTCCCCATCAGCTGTCACACCTGTGAACTTTGTGTTTTCACCCAGAATGAATGCCTATTTGCCTTTTTTCTTCTCCTCTGACAAAAGCGAGTTGCTCTTCATTTCAACCAGCCCAGGCTCTGCGTGACATTTATAGGTGACAGATATAAAAGTGCTCCCACGTCAGTGGGTTGCATTTTGCTCCTTTGAGGTTTGCCAGCTTTCTTAGTCACCGTCCTAGGCCCCCTTTGATGTATTTCAGTCTATAGACAGCCTCTGCAGATCCGAAGCCTTTTGTCACCTGTCGTGCCTACGTATAATGTTGTATTAATGTTATACTTCAATATGAACTGTGTGCCTTTTTTTTTTTTTATATATATATATAACCCTGTGAGCATGAATTCTAAACCTGCGTTCAGTGTGTCGGAGCCGCTGCTTGTGTCACACTTGAGTCTTGGACGTCGCCTCGGCTTTCTGCTGCTTTGATGGAGGATGCGGGCGTCAGCGTTAATGAGCGACGAAAAAATTATACATTGAAATAAAAAATTCAAACTACGTTTTAGGTCGACATGTTCAGGGCCTCACACTCCCTCTTGATCTTGTCTCTTTGACATCTCCCCCGCTGCTGAGGTCTTCAACATTTTAACTGCTGCATCGGTTTCTCTTCTTCTAGTGAAGAGTTGATCTGGATTAACAGTTACAGCTCGTCCATTCTGGATATTATATATTTATGCTCTCATCTGTAGTGTCTTCAAATGAATTGTGTCTTCAAGTTCTATATTTAGTTGTATTTGTTTTTTTTCAATTTATAATTTTTATGATAAATTTCATGGTCTAAAATATCAAGCCTCAATTACATTGACGGTTTGATGATGTAATTTTAGGAATCATTGACCCATTAAATTTTTTTTAATTTTAAATGTCGTGAATCTTAATAATAATAACTCCTGAATATCGAAATTGGCATCAGCCCCCAAAAATCCATATCAGTCGGGCTCTAGTTAGCGTTGAGGTAAAAAAAAAATTCTTATTATTTCGAATTTTTGCCACATTAAAGATCTCAGGACACCTCAGATTTACACTGTGACCAACTGGATATTGCGTATTAAATATATATTAACTACTAATGTGCATGTGTGGTGTGTCGTCATGGCAACATGTGGTCCTGTAGTGGGAATGGAAGGATTACTGAGGACTCGCATCACCAGATGACCAGTCTCCAAGGCAACATTTTACTGGCCAGAGTCAAAGAGACGGTAAATAATATTATCGTCTTTTATTAAATCGAGGGGAATAACAAGTGTATTCCATGTGGAAAGCTGCATAATAATCGAATGAATCTTTATGAGACTTCTTTTCCATTTCATTGCCTTATCAGCGAAGCCACAAACTGGGTACGTTGGTGGATTTCTTTCTTAAACACAGAGGAGAGTGTTTCAGAGGGAACCAATGCCGAGGATGCTGCTTTTTATCTCGAGGCCAAATTTTCGCTAAAGTGTTCAGCGTTTCCGTCCTAATATTATTTGTGTCAAGAAAGGAAGAGAAGCTTTTGGACACAAAATAAATATAAAAAAACACTTCAGGGACTCAAAGCAAAAAGAGTAAAATAGCTGCTTTCCAGCTCTTGTGGCAGATGGCGAAGTCAGCCAACGATGTGGAACTGGCCGTGCGTCTGGTTGCCCGTCGACAGTTCGTCTCTGGTGGACGTGGACGGACGTGGCTGTTGTCTCTCTGAGCAACTTCACAGAAGCTTCCCAGCACAACCGCGATCACTGGTACGCCGACGAGCCAACGCGAGCATATGCCGACGCCACAGATTATCTGTCATTCGCAAACCACCGCTCGTTCATTGACAAACAGTCCGTCAACAGACTGTGACGGGTCCAATTTCTTCTTCTACTTTTTTTTTTTTTTTTTTTTGGCAGGGCGGCAATTCCAGAACGCAGAGAGACGGAGAGTCGGCAGCTCGCGACTCGACTGAGTCATCCGCGAGTGTCACGCTGTTAAATGTTGTATTAGTTCATATCAGCATTCATTCCAACGGACTGCAGAAACACAGTGGGGGGTTGGTAGTGGATTCTGGAGGAAGAATTTAATGAAAGTGTCGCTCGTACCAATCCGTTCATGTAGCAGAGAGTCACAGTCCGGAGATCAGACGAGACTCTGCATCGGGTCGCTGCAATTAATATTAGTTTCTTTCTATTTAGAACCACGACCGTGATCATTGTCAAGCCTTTGGCTAAAATATCACTGTGAAGATAGTTGGAGTGTGTTAAATCAAAACGATGCTCCGTTTTGGAATAGGGCTTTTCATTCTGTTTCATACGAATGTGAGAAAATAAGTGTTCTATATTTGCTGCTACATTTCTTCTACCTCACACAAAAATTATATCCGTATTAGGGCTGGGCGATATGGCCTATAAATAATATCGCAATATATTTTTGTTATATCACGATACACGATATATATATCACCATACACGATATATCTCCATCCATCCATCGTCTACCGCTTTATCCATTTAAGGGTCGCGGGGTCGCTGGAGCCAATCCCAGCTGACATTGGGCGAGAGGCGGGGTTCACCCTGGACAGGTCGCCAGCCTATCACAGGGCCACATACAGAGACGGACAACCATTCACTCTCACAGTCACACCTACGGTCAATTCAGAGTCTCCAATGAACCTGACCCCATTCTGCATGTCTCTGGACTGTGGGAGGAAGCCGGAGAACCCGGAGAGAACCCACGCATACACGGGGAGAACATGCAAACTCCACACAGAGAGGCCCTGGTTGGTTTGAACCGGGACTCGAACCCAGAACCTTCGTCCTGTGAAGTGACAGCGCTCACCACTACACCACCTTGCAGCCCCACGATATATATATATATATATATATATATATATAAATATATATATCGCAATATTTTTAAATCTCTTATGAATGCACTTCATAAATGCATAAAGTCACCCTCTGCTGCATACAATCACACCAGTATGATGATTCTAGTCGTCCCTGCGACCCGTGTCTGAATTTAAACATTCTTTAATCGTATTTTCCTTTCTCCTCCAGTGTCTGTGAAGGAGGAAATCCCTCCGTCGCGGGGACGACGACATCTTTGCGCCTTGAGATTAGCCCCCCGCGAGCTCCTTGATGCAGGATCAATTAAAAAGGTACAGCTGTTCATTTTCCCCGGTGCTAAACGCTGATTAACACAAGACGCGGCAATCTGAAAATGGATCTCGTGTCATTTTCTTCTCCTCTCAATGTGCAGGGTTAACTCGCCATCTGTCGCAGCCGCTGGCAAATTGTCTCATCTCCTTTGCAACCGTGGATTGACTTTTTTTTTGTGTCTTTGACGCAGAAACAACGGATCTTTGTGTCAGGTTTCAAACAAAAACCACCAGCGATCAGCATCCTCCGCTTCAACACCAGAGATGGACAGATCTGATTTAACTCTCAGTGAAGGACGAGCAGCGGCTGTGTGTGTGTGTGTGTGTGTGTGTGTGTGTGTGTGTGTGTGTGTGTGTGTGTGTGTGTGCGTACTCACAGCCAGCAGGCGGTTCTTGTCCCTCTCGGCGTTGTTGAGAGCGTTCTCCAGGGTCACCCTGTGCTTCTTGACCACCTCCTCCAGAGCGCGAGCCTGGCCCTCCCTCGTCTGGCTGGCCTCGTCTTCGTACTGGCCTCGCACGTCGCTCATGTCCCTGTCGTGGGACGCCTTCTCCTCGCGCAGCGTCTGACGGGCGCACGACAGGAACATGCATTTGGAGAAAAAATTTGCTCATGATGATAGAATTTGCTCGTATGATAGACGACACGCACACACACACACACACACACACAGAGCGAGAAGCCGTGGGCTGACAGTTACGCCGTATGCCGTAGTATTCAGCGCCATTGCCAGTGTCCACTGACAGACAGCCAAGGAATCAGTGCTGCACTCCGTCTCTCTCTGGGTTGCTGCAATTTTGTCTCTCTGTTCACATTTGTCTCACCGTCTCACACTCGAACGTGTTTTCCCGACAGCGTTTAAAACCCGGCGGCTGAAGAATACTCCAGAGCCCGGCCCCTCCGGGACCGCTGATGATGGGGTTATTGATTACGGAGCCGCGGAGCCTGTAGTTAGTGGGCCACATAACGCTACGGTCACTGAGATTCCAAGTGGAGCGGGTGTGTGTCAGTTGCCTCCTTCAGCATCAGGAGAGACAGATGCGGTGTGGTGATTTTTAGTTTTTGCGGCTAAACGCTGTAGTTACAAGTTGCTGTTGCAGTTAACAGAAGCACATTCAGGACTTTTGGGGATTCGTGTTTCAATTTTTTCTAGTATTTCTACTTTAAAAAAGTGTTGCAGCGATGACGTATTTTCCCTCTATTGTTACTTATCTTCAAACGTCTCAGTGATGTCACGTGGCTCTGAGAATGTGGATGAATGATGTCGCCTAATGAGGTAGACTATGATTGGACAGTTGGTGTCTGTGAATTGGGATGCATGCTAATGATTTGCCAGTTATCAGTTTTGGATAAGAGTGGCCGTAGTTGAGGGGTAATTTGATTGGATGGGGTGAACCGGACAAAAATGCAGCTACAATATTTCAAACTTAAGGAGCAGGAAATGGATAAAGACATTCTGTAATAAATATTCTGGTGAACATTGTACAGCTCCCTTCATCACCTGAGCTCAACCCGAGCAGATGCCGCAAAATGGCTTCTGGAATCTTTATGGCAAAATTGTGCATTTTAAGACACTAAAAGTTCAATTTGTTAAAATCATGGAGGCTGCTCGACCCACACGGCTGACAAGCACAATCCATCTTCCACTCAGCCTTCGCCAGTCACAATGACAACAGTGGGTATCTGGCAGACTCTCAGACGCTGGCAGCAACATGAAAAAACTTTTTAATATGCCACCAGGGATTGAGTCACATCGGTCTGCGATAATTGCTCCCAAACCCAGGCCTGTTTTTTTTTGGGGGGGGGGGGGGGTGAAATCCACCAGGAACCGTCCATCACACCGGTCAAACCGAGGCACACCTGCTGAGATATCATATGGCCCAACACACCCGAGGGGGGGAACAACATCCCCACGGTGCGACGCAAATAAAACAGGGCTTGGAAAACATTGTGGGGGAGAGAGAGAGAGAGAGAGGGAGAGAGAGAGGGAGAGAGAGAGAGAGAGAGAGAGAGAGAGAGAGAGGGAGAGAGGGAGAGAGAGAGGGGGGGGAGAGGGAGAGAGAGAGAGAGAGGGAGAGAGAGAGAGAGAGAGAGAGAGAGAGAGAGGGAGAGGGAGAGAGAGAGAGAGAGAGAGGGAGAGAGAGAGAGAGACAGAGAGAGAGAGAGAGAGAGAGCGAGAGAGAGAGAGAGAGAGAGAGAGAGGGAGAGGGAGAGGGAGAGAGAGAGAGAGACAGAGAGAGAGAGAGAGAGAGAGAGCGAGAGAGAGAGAGAGAGAGAGAGAGAGGGAGAGGGAGAGGGAGAGAGAGAGAGAGAGAGGAACAAAAAAGGCAAATGGAGGAAAAAGAGAAGGGAAACCAAGCCTCCCGTTAACGTTATGGCTTTTCCACAGCTTTTTCTATAATGGAGTCGGACCACTAACATTTTTGGAAGTGTTCTGTCTTTCATAGTCTGCTAATGTCGCTCATTTTCCAGCACAATTGAGCCAAAAATCACTACTGAGGGTACAGACGTTGAGAAAATACACAATCTCCTGCAGAAGTTGAGCAGTGCCCGATTTTTTTTATTTTTTATTATTTAGTTTTTTTTATTCAACAGGGTTAGAAATCCCCAATCGATAAGCGTTTCCAACCGACAGCCTGATTGATTTGAATGATGTGCTGGAGGCAGATATCGGTGGGAGCTGTGAAGTTCAAGTGGTGCGCGGGATCTTCCATTGTCCTCGGGAGGGACACCGAAATTCACGAACGCTCGCCGGGCTCCCAGAGGATCACACTGCACAAATGTCAGAGATGGGAAGAGGGAACACACATGGAGCGGCAACACTTGACATTTAGCGTCGGCCGCGGTCGGCCTGCTGACAACACTTAAATCCTCTGACCTTTCGGCTTCTTGCTTTTTAGAAATTGAGGAGCGGCCTGCTTCTTTTTTTTCCCCCCAGTTTGCCAACGCCGTGATTGACAGGTCGGACTCTTTAAACAGTTTGATGATTACAGTTGTTGTTGTTTTTTTATTTAAACTTGCAGCAAACTCTTCTTCTTCTAAATCCAGGTTCAGAACAGCGTGGGAGACCTTGTGCATGCTGCGCAGATTCACGCTCATGCGTGTTGGTGTTCAAATATTTGTGTTCCCTTACGAAAGAACCCCCTGAAATATACATCAATAATTCATGTCAAATACTTTTTTCCGCATCAGACGGGCTTTGGGCAAAATCTCACAAGGGCACAACGGGCGGATTAATGACTCTCACAGACAAAAAGTCAGGGTTGCAGAACTAAAATAAATAAGAAAAATAAAAAACCCAAATAGAATTGAAGAAATGAATCGGTTTTCCGGAGAACGGCTTCAGAGGGCGAACAAAATGTCCGTTTACTTTTGGGGCTTCTCTTTCCAAAAAAAGCTTGATCGTGCAGTTTTACTCTGGAGTTTTGGGGCAAATGTGATGAGTTCAGGTCACACGGGAAAGACGAAGATCCCAAACTTCTTACTTGTCGTTTAATATAATGATCTTGCATCTCCGTCTCTACATTATTTATGGAACAGGACCAATGTCAATATATCTCGTGGACTCTTAAACCTGCATCCTAATTAATTTGTCAAGGACGTCTAAAGTTAACATGCAAGGGCCAACACACCGGAGCAAAGACTGTTGTGAAGAGAGAAAAAGTAACCGACAAGTTCCCTGATGACTTTGTTGGATATTCATCGGCCTGAGGCAAAAGGCAAAGCACACGCACCTTCTCCAGGGACTGGATCTGCTGCCTCTGCCTGTCGTCCAGCGCCTGGCTCTGCGTCTGCAGCGCCTCCCTCTCTTCCTCCATCCGCAGCACCTTGTCCTTCAGCCGGCTCCGCTCGTTGTCCAGGTCCCTGATGGCTGCCTCCTGAGTCATCTGGTTGGCCTGCAGGCTGCTGATCTGACCTATGACGGGCACGGAGGCGACCAGACGTGAGGAGGATGCAAAACGGCGGAGCGGGGGCCGTCCGCCCGCGTCGGCTCGGTATTCGCGAGTAAAGAAACCTCTCCGGATTCAGACCGATGGAAGAGGCGTCGTAGGGATACAGAACTTAAATCCCAGGAGGTCCAGTAGTTCACTACCAATGCAGTGGGAGGATGGGGACATTTTCTGAATCAGATCTATACGAATCGTTATGGGGCAGCGATTGTAGACCGAGTCTGGACCAGGGCTAACATCTACTGGCCTCAAAGAATTATTATGGTTTCTCAGATCTCAGAAATGACTGCCAGATGACGAAAAATATAACACAACAAGACCATAACTGTCATTTTCCTCTAATATAGGCAGTCGCCGACACCTCCAACCTTTTTTTCCCGCCCTGCACTTGACCGTCATGGCTGCATTTACCCGCCGGGGGTTTGTCATACGTCTCCGTCAGACGCAGGAGGCTCCGCCGAGAAAGTGATGAAACATTCTCGGCGGGCGGCGAGGAGCTAACGGGCCGAGCGTAAATTCTGCACCAATCGCTCGCACGCATTAATCGACGGCGGCAGCGTTTCGTGCGATATTGTTGCGCAAAGTGCCGCCGGGGAGACGCCGGGGGGGGGCATCAGTTCAGATGGTTGACATGCAAACACGAAAGCTCCAACTGGTGCGTAACTGATGTGAGAGAGGGTTCCCTGGGCCCCTCGGGGGACTGGGGGGGGGGGGTTACCATTAACTGGGATAAACAGCGCCACACCATTAAGGCGTTACAGACCGCGACGCCTCCAACAAGACGAGAGGAGCCGTTCCTCCTTGAGGGGGAAGCATGCGTACGAGTATTCGCCGGCACTTTAACTACGACGGTCCACGCGACGGGGGGGGGGGTGTTCGGGGGTCTTACTGGCTTTGAGCAGTATTTCGGTCGCCTGCTGCTGCACTCGGTCTCTGGCCGCCTCCAGTTCGCACTCGGCCTCCTTCTGGCGGATCTCCACGATCTCAGAGTTCTGGGTCACCTCGTCCAGCTGCCTGGTCAAGTCCTGCGGGGGAGAGAAGCACCACGCCGCGTGAACACACGCCGGCGGCCGCACACGACCACAGACCGGGTTCCAACACAGTTTCCGTTTCCAAATTCCAACACTTTTTTCCGGACTCAAATTTCCTTCTTCATATTTGACATCCGAGTACAAATAGCTGGATGTTTATTAAGTCGATATTATTATGTCAAATAAATCATTTTTAAAATCCAACTGTTCACAAATGACATTCTGACTGTGATGGCTCTTATGTTGCACTTCATTCACACAGAGTCGGGGGTTGGTGCGGATAGATATTGAACATATTGATACTTCCAATTCCAACGTGACCTGTTCCAGGACTGATTCTCATATCAAAAGATTGATATTTAAATGCCGTAATTTTATCAGTATTTTATCATCAACAACAGAGCAAAGTAACCATCTGTCGCCAGGATAATCTAAATAATGCCTGGTTGATATGGGAACTACAGTACTTCACAGTCACGTGCGCACTACGGCTGCGTGGATACCGTAGTGTTGCCATGGCGACGTTTATCACTGACTGAGGGAAAGTGATTTACTGGACTAGAGAGGGTTTGAGACGGATCGTCACGTTATTCTAAAAAATCTCTGGGTTTGGACTCACGTCTGTTCAGACTTCAGTATGGAAACGCAAATATTTTTTCCATACCCTCTTTTCCAGACCTGGAAATTCCTATAGTCAAATTCCATCCTCTTGCATACTGCGTAGGGAGCCTGTAGAGAGGTAGGAGTACTCTTCTCATTCACTAACCAGATCTCTAGTTTGTGGATCGACCGCATCAACAGCCCCGGTACGTCCGAGGCAAAAGGAGCAGCCGCGCCTGGTGAACCGGACCCCTCCTCACCGGTGTTCACCGTACGAACACAGATCGACGGGCGACGTGATAAACAACGTGACACGCGGCGGAGATCCGTCGCGTTTCGCCGCCTCGCCCACACAACTTGTTTTTCAGCCACAATCAGTTTTGACGAGGCTGAACAGAGCCAGTGTTCTCTTTTCTACCTGCCCCGCAGCGAGCGAGCAGACACACAACAACACAGTGGAGCGTTCAGCAGCTAAGAAGACGGAAATTTCCCTCGGGGGTTGGTGGAGAAAAACAGAAAACAGAACAGGGACTGGAAGAAATATGACGCCAACTTCAAGGGGAACTTTTGTCCTCCAAGACTGTTCGACGTGTAAATTAGCAGATGTCTGTTGAAAAGACTTGTATGTTAATGAAAGACGTGCCTATGTGTCAAATGGTTCACTACGCGTTTGTATGTGGCGTAGTTGTATATTGGTTCTTTTTGTAAACTGCTGTATTCAGATTTGGGGGTTTGGAGTTGAAGTAAATCCTTCACAGTCTCTGACTATGTACCTGTCATTCATTTGGTTTAACCGTTGTTCTAAGTTCTTAGTTTCAACCCCCAAAAAAAACACTCACAGATTCCCCCGATCAGTTTGATTCACTATTCTGTCATGATCACATTTGACACCTTCTCTAGTAAAATTAGTTTATATGACCGGTCACTGTTTGAAATGAAAATGTGCAACACGGCCATGTTTGAGAAAATCTCAATTAATGAGAGCAAGACTTCAGGGACGCACGCACACACACACACACGCACACACACGGACGGACATTTCCCATCTTTCAATCCCATCAAACATTCTGCCGAAAACTTAATTAACACAATGAAATCTCTGCATGATAATAACCACAGAGGAGTCACACGCAAATCAGACTTTGTGTGCGTGTAGAGTGTGTTACTGTGTGTATGTGTGTGTGTGTGTGTTACAGTGTGTGTGTGCCTGATGTCCCTGATGAGCCCCCAAAAATAAGACATACTTTTTGACTTTGAGGTTCAGAGAATTGTTCAATTTACGCCGGGTGTAGGTTTAAAGCTGGGGACGGGCATCTCCTTGTTAAGTTTTGCATTAAGGACCGTGGAATACACTGTTAACATGGGTCCCCACAAGTATAGTGTGTGTGTGTGTGTGTGTGTGTGTGTGTGTGTGTGTGTGTGTGTGTGTGTGTGTGAGGTTGGAGTAGAGGGGTAAAAATAGCTTAATTAACTGTACCTCCGCCGATTTATCAGAGCTAAAAGAAGACTTCTATTGTTGCCGACATTTAGTCATTATCTCTGATTCATCCCTAATCATATTCAAAACACACACATACACACTCCTGTCAATCAGCCCTTATTGTACGAGGCAGGCTCCTTTTCGTTTTTCCATTTAAATATAAAAAGGCGGTGAGAGCTGTAGCTTTGGATGATTTATTGTTTCATCCGACTGAAGGCCTCCAGCGGCCGGTCCGGTCCACTCGGGCTTCTTACCTGAGAGTGAAGCGTTTCGTCCAAATACTCCGTGACGGCGGCAATTAGACGTCGCTTCAGTGGAGCTTTTCACTCGAGGCATAATAATGTTTATTTCTTTTGGGGGGGTTTGCATATTCCTGCTGGAGCTTGTGTACTCATAATGTACATGGCACTTTAAACAATATATTTTACTTACGTACATCACATTCATTTTGCTGACGCTTTTGTCCTAAACAACTTACAATCATCATTTAACACATATCAGAGGCCACACTGGATTTTAGTCATATCCTGACTGGGAATCAAACCCTGACCTACTGTACCACGGTCAGGGGTGCAACCCACTGAGCTATACCAGCCGACGTATACCATACGCTGACGTATCGCGACCGAACCAAACGTTAGAGCTCCGGCAGCGTCGCATCCTTAAGGTTCAAATGAAAAATCTATTATCATCTCATCCTAAAGCCCTCAGCGGGAGTTGAAGGATTATGAGATTGTGTTCGTGGATTGAGCCTGTTATTAGGAGATTATCGTGATATCACCTTGGCAACAATGAAAAGAAAAGAGAAAAGAAAATCAGTGCTCTGCGTGAAAGATGAAAACGGTCAGAGATCAGATTGTTGCTTCCCTCTGATACCTGCGTCAGACTGTGAAGTTGCTCCGCTGCCGCTTCTTTTATCTGGGTTACGGTTGATTGCTCTTATTGCTAAGGGAACGATAATTATGAAGGTTCCAGGTTCACCACAACAACCACTGCTGACCCGGAGCGTGTTCTCAGTAATACAGAGGGAGGGGTGGGGGAACAAATCAGTGGTTATTTCACACGAACCGCAGAGTGACAACAAAACAGACCCACTTAACCGAATCCCCCCGGAGCCAATGTGATTCAGATACAGAGACGTTACGCAACTTGGATTTCACATTGCTCACAAGGGTAAAGGCAGACTGCAGCTGATCTATCTTCTAGCTCATATTTCTACAAACAGCCTTCAGTGGGCGAAAAAGAGACAAGTCAGGCCGCGACTCGTGGCCTCGACAGTCAAAAAGTCAAAGTCAAACATCCAGACGGACTCTTTCACTTAGAAACAGCACGAGCGCGTCATATGTCTTCCTGTGATGAACACAGAAGAGAAAAGCAACAGATATTTAGGGAATTTGGGACTTTTCATTTCTTCCCCCAAAATGTATTGGCGCGAATGACACGAGGCAAATGTTTTGTTTTTTCGCTTTCTGTCTGAAGAGAGTGAGTATGATTTTCCAGGATGGCCTTGGCATTTCTGGATTCAATCCCCAACTGCTTATCTCGGCAAATTTCTGAAAGATACAGTTGTAGTTCCTACTGTACATAATGGCCAAACTAAATGAAATTATATTTTGATTCAAACTGATGCCCGGTTGAAATATGGATTTAGAATTAGTTTGACCAAATACAGAGAGATAATTAACTACTGTTCTTCTCTAGGTCTCACGTTGAGCCCGACCGATCTTCACCGGCCGTTTACAGTTTTATCGGAGTTTATATTTGTCACTTTGACTTCGCCCCCAAATATTCCATATCTGTGAGGAACTCGCTTCAAGGGATGTCTTGGAGAAGTGACAGATTTAATCTGTGAAGAGCAGTATCAACACAGGAACAGACACATAAAGTATCTTTTTTTTTGTCCTGACTAATACAACCATATCTTTTTTAATCTCCATTTTTATCATCTTTTCCAAAGGACACATTTTGTTGTAGTCAGTCCATAAAAACTGCGAATAGGTCCAATCAGGGTTTGCTCTTTTGAATCACCGGACGTCCTGGTACTACTGTATAGATTAATAGCTGCACAGTTATGTATCAGTTATATGGGCTCGGACTCACCTTGACGCTGCCCTCGGCCGCGCTGAGCGACGAGTGGAGCTTGTGGGACTTCTCCCGGTTCTCCCGGGCCTCGTCCGTCACCCTGGCGAGCTCGGTCCTCAGCTTGCCCAGGGTCTTCTGGAGGGCCGCCTCCTGAGTCTGGAACTCCCGCCGCAGCTCGGACTCGGTGCGTTTCCATGCCAACAGGTTGTCCGCAGTCAGCTGCTGCGTTCGCTTCATGGCCTCCAGCTCGCGCTCATAAAAGGCCTGAGCCTGTGGGGAGCGGGGGAAAGAGAATGAGAAGCTGGCGTGAAAACAGATCCATCACTGTGGGAGAACATCCAGACGGCCTAATGGAGGTTTGAAACACGAAGCGGCCCGACTCAAACACTGCGCTCCGTTTTTATTATTTCTTCATGGATTGTGTCATCCATGCCGTCCTCGGTAAACCGCAAAAAAACCCAGAACATTTTTGGACAATGTTGCATTAATTATGCGTCACGCATTCATTAACTCAGCTATAAATTATGGCCGTTTAGATGCCTCTGCATGAATGTAATGAGAGCCTGACGCAGCGGCTGCGGTTACCTTGATGAGTTTGGCCTCGTACTCCTCCACCAGCCGCTTTTTGTCTTGTTTCAGCTCCTCCACCCGCTCTGACAAGGACTCCACCTGCAACGGATGGGGAAGGAAGGAACGTGGTCTTTCGTCGCGAAAGAAGCCAATTTCAAACTGATCGCACTGTAAAGTTGTGCGCCGCGAGTGACAAAAGAAACTGGCGTCTAATCGTGTCTTTGCATTGACTTTGTATGTAAATCTCACCGTGCGAAAGATGTGCTTGGTGTTCGGTCTGAGCGCAGCATTAGCGATTTAATGCGGAGACTCTTTACCACTTTTAACTTCTTTGAAATATATATAATGTTTCTTGACACACTGACATGACGGCAGCGGTCTAATATGAAACGTTTGACCTGCTGTGAAAGAGTGGGAGATTTATTAGCTTGTATGTAAAGAGTTAAAAACGTCTGTAATCACTGGCGTCTCTCTCTCTCTCCTGATTGTCCCTGTAGTGATCCAGTTTGTTGCTTTGCTGTGTGTACCTCAGCCTTGTGGAGCTGTCCCAGCTTCTCCTGGTCTTTGCTGTAGTCCGCGTTCTGGCTCTGGTGGCTGCGGAGCAGCTCCTGGACCTCCTGCCGGTGCTGGGCCTTCAGCTCCTCCAGCACCGCCCTCTTCTCCTGCTCAAACTGGGCCTGGGCCTGGCTGAACGTGCGCAGCTTCTCCTCGAAGGACCGCCGCATCTCCTCCACCTCCCTCGACATGGACACCACGCGCTGCGTGTGCTGCCAAAGGGAAGACAGACAGGGCTGACGGGACGATCGATTTATGGATCTGTAGGCCTCTTAGGCAGCGGGGTAAACTTTGTAAAAGCCCCGAGCCAGGTGGTCGTGTACCGACTCGGGGGGGGGGTTTGACCTTCTGGCTTCCAACCTGTCGGCTCTCATTTAGCCCTGAAGCCCTGAGCGAGTGCACTAAACAGAAACCAACCACTCGTGAGTAAGGTACATCGCTCGATGTCCAAGCAGAACAGGAAACACTATTGATGGAGCGCGTCAGCGTCAATCACACAGCCGCTGATGCAAATACTGACAGCGCGACTGGTCGGTCTCTCAAATCACTGAAGTAGAGGAAGGGGGGGGGGGACTATCATCTGTAAGCAGAAGGGCCAGATGTAATTCCAGCACACAGTCTTTGAAGATCAGAATCAGGTCTGGAATCAAATAAGAGGAGATCTTTAATATGCTGCAGACGAACGCAGTTACAGACAGGTCTCTGCTAATAAAAATCGCCTTACTTCGGAACAATCTGGCCCCCTCGCTTCCGAATCGACGGCTACGGCCCTGCGTCGCTCAGAATCCTCCATCTCTTTCCCCAGAGCTGCTCATCCTCTGCCCTCGGTGCATAAACCTCTACAATAACGTCGCCTATCGGTCCGTAACGTGTCCACCGCCACATCGATTTGTAACAAGACTTCACTATCTTCTGTTCGCGCACACACACAGCAGAGAGAGAAAAGGTCACACGGTGTGTTTTCTTGATAAATACAAGACGCAGCAGAGTGGTACATTCCTCTGACGCTCACTATTGGCGAGTAGAACAAAAGGTACAGTCGCTCCACTCGTTCTTTATGGTTGTGTCTATAATGAAGCTGTACGCGTGAAGGAGGAGGAATCCAGCTACAGTTGTTGTGGCCTTTGAGATATTTTACAAGGGAGAGGATCGTCTTACAATAATAATAAAAATATGATTATTCTCCTTTGTTTCGGTTTGTCTTATAGATTTGGTTTGTGAGGATTGTTAGTGTTCATGTAATCTCGTCTCGGAAAATGTGGTGGATACATTTGTATGAGTATTATGGTGCTGGATAATTCTTTTCTCTTTTTTTTTGCTGTGTACATACCATCTCCATTATTATCATCTTTTATGATACTGAGCCCACGGTGTCACTTCCTGGCCTATGTACGTCTCGTTCTTCCTTCTACCGGTGAGTCAACCTGATGGAGGCCAGCGTGCCACAATGCGTAGGCGCATTGTTCATAATATCATAAAGCTGCATGCCATTTTCTTTCAGAAGTACCTTGGTTTATTTATCTATTATTCATTTATTTCTACGCTTTATGCGGATATACGAGACGCAAGAAATAACTATAGTCAACGTGGTCGACAACGGTTCCAGACCCCCCCCCAAAAAAAGGACAGCGGTGACGCTGACGGATCTCGACTCCGCCGCCTCCCAGCAGGACGGACAAACAAAGACATTAGGAGCCGATTACCTGCCGCTGTGACGGCACAGCCTCCTGTTTACCAGAGACGCCACGTCATCCCCCCCCCGTCTACCTGAGCCTCGGTGCACAGCTGCATGTCCTCCACCCTCTGACGGTAGCTCTCGAACTCGGCCAGCGCCTGCCGCTTCATCCTGTCGTGGAGCTCCATGGACTCCTCCAGCGTCTGGATCCGCCTCTTCAGGTCCATCTCGTCGCTGATCTTACTCTTGTACTGGAACGGACGTGCGGGGAGTCAGTCAGGCACGATGCATCTCGTTTTGTTAAGCACAGAAATGTGTTTGGAAAGGCTTCATCTGACAAAACTGTTGTTTGGTTCAAACATGGCCTGGGTTGCAGGGTTGAGAAATGCCTCAAATTCCACCCAACGTCATCAATATTACGAGTAAATTTGGCAAACAAGCCAACAAACGAACGGGGCAAATGTGGAAGTAAAAGTGAATAAAAGTGTAAAAGTCTTCTTGGTCGAGTAAAATAACATGAAGGGTTTTTGTCTAAAATTGCTCTCAGATTAAACTCAGATAAAGGTTACATATTTATATAACATTTTAAACATTAATGTAGCAGCCAACGCTTATTTTCTATGTAGAGAAACACTGGAAATCCAGTGCAACATTTAGGTGAAAAATACTTTAAAATAAGTTTTATAAACACACATTTACTGGCTCAGAGGCTCAGACACTGACAGAGGCACCGACCCTTGGATGAGACGCGATGATTCCTTTTTTACAGTCTACCTGCTTTAAAAAAAAAAAGGTGTAAAAAAGGCTGAAGGGCAGAAAAGAGACCACAGTCGATATCGGTTTGACGTTTCTGAAATGGAGAACAACACCAGCGTCTAGAAAAATCTCCATCTTGACCCTGAACTCACTTTTCTTCTCCTTGATTTGTAGGTAACTTGACGGACATCACACCCGACACTGTGAGGAATATATATATATATATATATATATATGTATATATATATATATATATATATATATATATGCGTTTAGCTTCAAGGTTAGTCACCCTGCTCTCAGGGAAGCAAGTAATTCTCATTAGCAGTGATGACATATAGACCTGAATTATTCATATTCATCCGTTTTTAATATTAATGAGTTCCGTTGTGAGCGTGATCTCGGCTGTCCGGCTCTCCAGCGGATCGGCTGCTATCAAAATAGCATGCGCCGTACAGGAGAGAAATCAATCTCAGCGTGCGTCAAGTATAGATGACACGTACAGTGATACGGTCTCATTTCCGGATGATTGACCTGGATATGACCTTCGCTGACCTCCGAGTCGCAGAGTTTTTAAATCCGGTCTTTTTCAACATAGAGCTCAAAAGTCACCAGAAAGAGTTACGTATAAGTCGTGAGTTGTCATCTCAGGAAGCAGTGATTGCTTATACTACTAATTTAAATTAATATTCATTCACACCCACAGTTGTTTCCTCAACAAGTCAACTTCCTTTCCATCTTAAAGACGGTAAAACATTTATGACTCTCCTCACAGATGCTTTCACTCAGAGGAAATTGGCTTCTGCATTTCAAAGTGACACAGTCGGCTCTCTGAGAGATAAAAATTAAATGCAAAGTGCCAAAAAAAGAAAGAAAAAAAAACAGCGTGAACCTGTAATATCTTCTCTCTGGTCTCGGAGAGGATCTGCTGCACCTCCTCTTCGTGGGCCTCCTTCAGCGTGGCGATGGCCGCCTCGTGCTCGTCGTTTTTCGTGTTCAGTGCATAGATAACCTGCGGCGGAGGAGGAGATGGGGAAACACAATCCAGTCAAACAGTTGCTCAGAAATAAAAGTGGACACAAGTAACGTGAACAGTAAGATATCACAGTGTGAGGGTAAAGTGAGGATAGAATAACAAAACAGTGAGATGACAGGAAGGCTGGAGAACGATGTTCTTTTGTAATGTAGCTGCCAACGCTCGATGCATTTTAAATGTTTTCTATGCAGGGTAGAAAAACGTCTTACACCACATTTATACCATCACAAACCACAAGTTATTGTCTGATACAGTTATAAAAACTTTTTTCAGTGGAGTAGCTGGTTTTACAAAACTAATGTCATTCAAATACATTTGTAATGTATCCAGAAAAAAAATGTTTATCAATCAAACTTTATATATAAAGCACCTTTCGAACAAATAAAATGAAATTCAGAGTACTTTACAGGAAAAAGTACCAAAACATTGGATGTTAATTAAATCAAAGACTCGGATTTTGAGACTAATGCAAAACCAAGATTACAAAAAGATATGTAAAAAATTTGAAATTGTAAAATAAGAAATAAAAACATAACAACAAAATTATACTGAGATAGGCATAAGTTAAATATAGTACAAATAAATAATAATGATAAACACCAAAAAATTAGCAAAACAAAATAGAATAAAATAAATAAATGATAAAAAAGTTCATTTAAATAGTAAAAAATAATACCCGGACTAAATTGGTAGCTTTATGATAACGTTTAAAAATGTTTGTGTTGCCAACTTATCCAGTTTACATGAATCATTTACTACATCACGCATTTCCTCGAATCAGTTCACAGATCAAATGCAACAAAGGCGCGAGGAATGCAAATCACCGCGGCGTCACCGTTACTGTACATGCTGCAGAAAACTGCTCCCAGTCAGAGGCGTGACGTGCCCGCACGTTGTTAGCTCCGAGGCAGCGGCGGCGCCCCGCCGGCCCAAATTTGCTGGGGATAGAAATAAACACGGGCAAACTATTGTGCACGAGATTGACCTTTTAAATCTGTCCCCGAAAATACATGCGGCCGTCCAGAGAGCGATAATCTGTCAGCGCAGTGATCCCCCGCTCACAGGCAGAGGGATGGAGATGGATGGAGGGATGGAGATGGATGGAGGGATGGAGGGATGGAGATGGATGGAAGGGGCAACTGAAATGGGTTTTACATTTCCACGTGGAGAAACCACGGGACACTCTCCCCCCCATGCGCCGCTCCCTGCCGTGAGAAACAAAGCCTCGTGTTGCCTTCTCCGGAAAGCTGCAGTCAATAATTCAGCCATTGAACGGTGCCGCGGTGCTAAAGAGCCGTTGTTCACTTTGGACCAAAGTCCGTCAACGGAATTAGAGAAGGGAGACGAAGGCGGGTAAGAGGAGGAGGAGGGCGACAGCTTTTCTTTGATGCAATGACATCCGCTTCTCAAGGCTGCCAGATGAAAGGTTTATAGTTTGACAAGCGGTGATGTTTTTCAAATTGTTATTTATTACTTTGCTCCCCCCGCCAACCGCCTTGTGCACACACTTTAGTGTTTCCTGACAACCTCGGCGTCGCCCGGCGACAGAGAAGCTTAGACGCATCGCGGTCAAGGAGCTACGGTCGAATGAGAGGTCGCAGCGTGATTGGTTGCACAGTCCTCTGACAGTGGCAGATATTAAAACGTGGCTGAGAGGCGAAAGAAGACAAGAACTGTAACTGTGTTGACGTTAAAAAGATTAAGTGATGATTTGTTTTTTGAAACCAATAGCTGCCATCATTCATGCTAGCTGCTTTCATTCATGCTAGCTGCTACCATTCATGCTAGTTGCTATCATGCATGCTAGCTGCTATCATTCATACTAGCTGCTTTCATTCATGCTAGTTGCTATCATGCATGCTAGCTGCTATCATTAATGATAGTTGCTATCATGCATGCTAGTTGCTATCATGCATGCTAGCTGCTATCATTAATGATAGTTGCTATCATGGATGCTAGCTGCTATCGTTCATGCTAACTGCTTTTATTAATGAAAGTTGCTATCATGCATGCTACCTGCTATCGTTCATGCTAACTGCTATCATTCATGGTAGTTGCTATCATGCATGCTAGTTGCTATCATGCAGGCTAGTTGCTATCATTAAGTTGCTAGCTGCTTTCATTAATGATAGTTGCTATCATTCATGCTAACTGCTATCATTCATGATAGTTGCTATCATTCATGCTAACTGCTATCATTCATGATAGTTGCTATCATTCATGCTAGCTGCTATCATTAAGTTGCTAGCTGCTTTCATTAATGATAGTTGCGAGCATGGATGCTAGCCGATATCATTCATGCTAGCTCAGGTCATGATCAGGAACACAACTGTTTCTTAAATAAATGATTCATTTTGAGGTGACAAAAAAGCCCAAAACATTAATCTTTGATTTAAATACGTGGACTGTCTGCTAACGGTGTGTGTTCACTTGTGTGTTTGCAGAACTCCAAGGTGTGACTGAGGGAAAGAGCGAGGGGGAGTGTGAGACGAGAGGGATGAGGCACTGACGCCTTCTCATATCCGCGGGTCGATCGGTCCGTGTCCTTGGAGGGAGTTTGCATAAATGACAGTGAAACCAGGCGGATCGATTAAGGTGACAGCGAGAAAATGCCACGAATTCCATCCGTCAGCTGGGAGAAAGTCACAGCTGAGAAATTCGATGAGACTTCCAGCAGGCTCGCTGCTCAGTGGAATATGACTCCACTGCCAAAACACTGTAAGCAGGTTTTCTTTCTTCGCATTACTTCCTTCTGCTTGCCTTTAATTGAACTTTTTTGACCACTGCTGTACTTTCTAGGCTTCACGTTATTCCCTCAGCACAACACAACGACAGTATATGACCTTTAGAATATCCCCAAGATGTGAACTAAAGGATCAGTAGGAAAGTAAAGTGACAGTAGGAAAGGAAACGACAGGAAACTACATCAATAGAATAAATTGAAATGTGCAATATAAAAGGATCCATACACAAAATATAACTGTGTCACAATACACCCAATGAATGTTAATGTGTTTGAATACATCAGCAAACTGAATCAGGAGGCAGACACGATAGTGGACGGTCAGGTTCCTACGGAGAAGTTCCAATTTGCTGGTCTCGCCCTTACCGTTGCATCCTTCGCTACTTTGAGCCGCTGCACTTACTGCAGCTCGGCTGCCCACTTAGCTGGCTCATTAGCTTTTTAACCGGGGCATAATGAGTCCGGGGGAAAGGTTGGCGCAAGAGCCATCCACCCGCTGGATCCTCCGTTGCTCTGGAATGAAAGGAGGCATTTGTCCGCCACGTTTGAAGGGAGCCTTCCAAATGGGACGGCCTAGTCACACCGCTGTGACGCAATCTGTCTTCAAATGAAACCTCAGATGGATGCTGCTCGAGAATTGGGAGACGGCGAGCTGAGCTCAGACTACAGGAGTTTGAAAATCCTGACCGATTTTGAAATTTGGGTTGCGTCACGCACCAGATATTCTTCTCTCTAATCTCAAACATTGCACACACTACAAGATCTGAAAATAATGGCACTTCACACAAGTCAGGGTATTATTCGGATTATAGCTCCAGAGGGAGCGACGCGCTAACCTCACGTCAAAGTTGTGATGGATCTTGGAAGTCCCCGCCCGTGCAGTAGCTTGTTACTTGGCCGCCATTTCAAAAGACCTATGACGTTACATCATACATAACATAACTCTCGTCATCGGGGCAGCTCCGATGATTCTGCGGGCAGTTCAGGTTCCAATGAATGGCTCTGTAAACCCATCACACTTCCAGATAATCTGGGTCGAACATCGGTACCGACCAAGGTTCCGGACCAGATTTGTCCTCCGCTTCTCGGAAGGGGGGGAATCAGGGTTAAATCGGCCTTAAATTCCTGTAGTCTGAGCCCATTTTAAACCCTAACAATGTTGGGTTTTTTTCAAATAAATGGAAAAACAGTACAGTGACAATATTTCAACAAATTTTCCAACAAAAATATCCGTGTTTCCTAGACGTAAGCGTCTTGGAGAAAGTAAAGAATTCAAATCTAGAGACTTTTTCAAATAGTTTAAAACATCAGTATATTCTTACTGCACTGGCAGATTTATTCACCTAGTTTAGGAATATTAAGCTTTAAGAACTCATCCCCAGACACTTCCTGAAACGTCTCCCCTTAATATCTCATCTAAACCTATTTTTGTCAACTATAATGACCAACACATCACCAACAAAAAAAGGAAAGTAAACGTTTAATTAGAACATATCCCTTGAGAACATTTCAACAACAGTAGCGTGACGTGGTCTGACAAGGGAGATAAGTCATAACTTTTTAATTGGGTAATGAAACACGAGGTTCTACGCTGAGATCAATGCAAAATGTGCTGTTTCACTGTTTAGTACTTTAATTCACAATGTGGTTCGTCTCTTCCCGTGCTGTAGTTTCTGAGGAACGGAACCATTATTCAAAGCCACCATCAGCATCATTCATGGCATCATTCATGAGGTGTTTATTGATTTCTTATATCCAGCAGTGCCGCGCGCATAATTGGAAGGGGAAGGATACTGGATGGTTAGATTTTAATACATAGCGCCGGAAAAACACAAAATGAAATGGTGTTTGTTCGACTGACTCCAATGTGCTGCGTAAGTGTTATAAATTGGCTACCAAAAATAAAATCCAATAACATGGATGAATGTGAATCTGCACAGCGAAGGAATCTGAACTAATCCACAGACCTGCGAAACAAACAGTTGGTCAGTTTGCTGTAGAGCGTGAATCTAGAAATTGCACCAACTTTTTTTCCCTGTGGATACGCGCGTCGATGTCGTTCCACGAACCAAAGTGAGGAAAACTAACCGACTAACTAGCGCCAACGCTCCTTTATTTCGCCCTCATAGGCCTGAACACACTTAAACATCCACACACACACTTCTGATTCATCTCTTCAGCTCGAACGTCTCCGTCAGCTGATGGGACTTTGATGATAATGCCGGTGTCTAATGACGACCGTTTCACTACCTTCACACTAGCCGGTGGTAATTTTCCACCCTGCGGCAGCGGAGCTTTGTCTTGTGAGTGCAGCAGGCGTGAAGAAGGACTGCAGCAGAAACACTGTCAACTGGAGCGTAGTTGGAAGAATGGAATGGCTGCCATCTTATATATCAAAAGAAATTGTATTATGTATACGTAGACAGGTTTAATGAAAAATCATTTTAGCAAAAGGAATGGTTACAAGCTCCCAAGAAATAGTACAGGTGTTCGCATGCTTGCAAGTGTGTTACTACAGAATATCTTCTATGTCCTTAGACGGGACATTTAAAGGACCAGTGTGTGATTTAACAGCCTCTTTTCTAGAGAGATTCTGATCTGGTCTCACCCAGACATTTTCCAGGTATTTTATTCATAATTAATTCATAATTCTACCCGTCCTTCTCTTAACCGTCACTTCTGCTCCATCAAAGGTGACATCAAAGTCAAAGCCTCGCAGACACGAACGACTGTAGCTTGGGGCTTGCAGTGTTGTATTGATTTCTGCACACTTGCGGGATAAAAATCATTAACCGTGTGGTTAAAAAAAAAGGGCAGCGGGGGAGAAGCGGCAATTAATTGCTGCAAAAAACCCCACTATTGATGTGTCATGTTGCTGGCAGGACCCCATTTAGAGCAGGGGGGGATGTTGCGGTGGGTTGCCAGTTTAGTGAGGCAATTAACTTTGTCATTACCGATGCATAACAAACTATTGTTGTGTTGATGGCAACGTCAGCCTCGTCTCCATTCTCTCCATGTCCAGATTTAACCCTTAACACTTCCATTTTGTGACAGCATCGATGTCTGTTTGCAGACATATTTCTCCTTCAGACCATAAACCAAAAAAACCCTAATATCCTATAAACCAATCAGCATTCCTCAACCAGTAAAAGCCGTATTTAACAGGTCCATCCATCAACATACTAAACATACCACGGTTTCGAATCCGACTCGGCTGAACGACGTGACGCGAGTGCGACGGCCTCCTGAGCCGCAGCGAAGGTACAATGGAAGGTAATTATCATTATCTTCTCTCACTCGTTATCTTTTAATCATCGCCTAATTGGGAATTTCATTTCTAATTTCGAGCGCGAGGCACACTTCGGTTGCGTCGCTCCTCACTCCTGTCTCTCCCGTTCGACTTCCGACTCAGGGCATATTTCACGGCCGTGTCATGAAGCAGATGGGGTTATTAAAGTTAACGCGGCGCCTAAAGCCAGTTCTTATCCAATTAACCAGTTGTGAACCCCCTCGGTGTTTGTGTGTGTGTGCGTGCTCGGCGCTGTAACTAGAAGAATGATTTCCAGTGTCAGCCAGTCTGCCGATTACTTTCTGTATGAATTTATTTAATCTGCTCGTCCTATTGAGATCAAGAACTCTTTTGCAAGAGATATGATAAAAACACATGCGGCACATCTGCGACATCACAAAAGTCAAATATTAGAAGTTGAGGTCTTCGAAATGACTTGTTTTGTTTCGAACCAAGGGGTCGACTGTAAAAGACATCGACCTGCTATGACATAAGAAAGATTAAAAAATCCTCACAGACGAGAAGCTGAAAGCAGGAAATATTTGGTATTTTGACCTTTGAAATAGTGATCAATTAAAAGATTACAGAATATATACATATATATATATATTTATTATTTTTTTTTTTTAAAGGCAGTGTGGTTCAAAATTAGCCATGTCCAACAGGATGGACCAGACGTGGTGAAATATTATTCAACACTGGTATGCAAGTACGTAATATACCTTTTTTAGGATTCCAATTTTTTAAAAACCTAATATTATCACCTCCCCTGTCAGACTGCAATATGCCACGTCGCCGCCTCGACTTTCAAACTCAAAGTTTCACATTTCTAGTCACAGCCGCCACGTGCATCCATCTCATTTCCCCAGCCTCGACATTATGCGTTTGCTGTGATGTGAATTTAACGAAGCATTGAGAGAGAGAGAGAGAGAGAGAGAGAGAGAAAAAATAGCAGGCGTAATTACTTTTAATTATAATGTGTAGCTGTGATCTGCTAAACCTGCGAGGTGCACCTTAATCCGCCGGTTAATTACGGGGACGTTGCGCGGCGCCGCCGTTGAAACGGAGCCGAGCTGGTGAGTAAAAATAACAAACGCAAAAAAGTTTAGTCTTAATTAAATTGCTTCACGTCTTGTGATCGGTGGATTCAGCTCTTTTGACTACTGTACCGAATAAACTGCGATCCGATTGGGACTTTTTAAACGAAGGAATCTGTGAAAACAAAGTCGTGATCCGGCTTGTTAGGATCCGTCGACCGACGGGGGCAGAAAACCAAATGAGGCGAAGCGTCGCACTGCAGACTGCAAATTTCTTCTTTATTTTCCTGGTATGGTTTTTTTGGGGGGGGGGGAGAGAAAGCTTTTAATGCAAATGCCTTACATAGCTTTTGAAAACTGCTGAATAAGTCAAGAGGCCACTCACCACAGTTTTTTGAGAGCATAACATTTGAATGCATCGGCTGCACCGCACAGACTTTGGTCTTACTCCATATGAATATTTACCTCCATGTACTGAGAATAAGAAACTCTACCAAAGACACTGCCTCACACTGTTCCACGTGAAAAAAAAGAAAGAAATGTAGTCACGTATTGGAAGTGAATATTTTCCAACTCTGACTCTCAGGTCTGGACATTTGTATAAAAAAAAATACAAGAAGAGATTTTAACAGGTTAATGTCCCAGTGGACATGAATCATGCAGATCTTGTCCAGCGTGTGATATTTCCCAGTAATGGTCATTTTTTTCCAGTCTCGACATCCGCTCAAAGTGACCGTCTGATAAGTGAGCAACCCGCTCGACCTCACTTTCGTGTCACACAGTTTACCCGCCGCGGTTGAAAAAAATGAAAGCAACCCGTCACAGATGAAGCAGAATCTCAAATTCAAACAAATATCAAACAACCCAAAAAAAAAAACAGCCGCCCGTTTCACTCTTACACATTTCATTTGTTCTGATTTTTTGGATTTACTTCCACTCTCTCTGCTCGACGCCTCTCTGGTCTATTGTTTGACCGGGACACGAGTAGCACAGTCATCTGTTCAACCGCAGACATGGGGTGTTTTACATTCAAACACACGTCGTCAATATTCAGATTCTGCTCGTAGCGGCTTCATTTGCAGCGATGCGTGAATCTAATTCCATTTCGGAGCCGGATTCACTGACACTTCTGCCTCTCGCTCGAAGACAAACATGTCATTTACCACGATCCTCCGGGATTTTGCATTTTATGCGACATTCAAACCTGCATTCATCTCTTGTGTAAAACCTGTTTTTTTCCTGTGGTGTAAGTTTTTCCAGATATTTAAGGGGTTATTCTGGGCAGAGCTGCTCAAAAACAAATGCGTCCTGCAGTAAAAGCACATGGCTTCTTAAGACTGTGTGTGTGTATGTGTGTGTGTTGTTACAGTATTATGTAATCTAACCAGAAGACATTTCTCTAATTGAATAATAAGCACCATCTGGAGCCATAGTAAACTGTGAGTTCAGAGTGCATTGTTCTCCTCTTTAGAAACACACACACACACACACACACACACACACACACACACACACACACACACACACACACACACACACACACACACACACACACACACACACACACACACACACACACACACACACACACACACACACACACACACACACACACACACACACACACACACACACACACACACTATTTCTGTTGCATAATACTGGAACATATCGTAACTATTTTATGAAGAGAAATTCAGACAAAACAGAAGCATCTCACCTTCATGGTAGATTTTGTTTAATGTGTTTAATATTCTTTTGTTTCTCTGATGGATGAATAAATGACAACTTGGGGCTTTTATACATTTTACATTAAGGCGAGTTTAACTCCGACAGATGCTCGGACTCGTGTGTGTGTGTGTCAGAACTATACTGGCGATAACGTCTTTGTGCACAGGACAGTCCGGCCGACCGGCCTCTGCTTGTTGTTGCTGCTGCGTGTTTTTTTTAAACTTATTCATTTATATTCATCATCAAAAAAACGAGTTCAGGTTTTTTTAATTCTGAGATCAGAAAAACGTGGGAATGTGCACACTCGGCACCTTGCTGGCCGTAATCCTTTATTGATATTCCCGGTGGGAGAGTTGAAGGTTGAAAGAGAACAAGAAAACTTCACTTGATGTCGAAGAATAAAGTTCAAACACATTTGAACTCAAGAGAAGAGGCTCACTGCGGGCCGGTTTAATTTTTAACATACATATTCATATACTGTGTTAACACACTTGCAGTCACGTAAGACGGGGAAATTTAAAGGGGACGTATTCTGCTCATATTCAAGGTTCATCATTTTTACTTGATGGGTTATTACTTGAAAAGGTTCACTAATGTTCAGTGAACACATCGAGTTTCCCCTCCCACCAAGTGAAGCCCAGTCGGCTCTGATTGGCCAGCGGGCTCCTCCACTCTGTTGTGATTGGTAAACTGGCTCCAGAAATGTTCTTGCTTTCGCTGATGCTCGTCCGTAACGTGGTGATGTCACTATGTTACGGAAGCATCGTCCGGACGACTGACGAGGCGTTTCAGGAGCGTCAGGATCTTCAGTGTTTCCTGTCGGGGAGAGGAACTCCCTTCACCACCGACTTTGGGCTTTTTAACTTTGCAGAGCTTTAACATACACAAAAAAACAACCTATAACACAATAAGAGGAAAATGGAAAAACTGAAAAAGCAGAATACGTCTCCTTTAAAGCAAGATGTCAGAGAAGAGTCTCGGGTGAAAAACAAAGACGACCTCTGGGCCTTTTGCACTTTCACTTTCCTTCCACTTTTCAGATCTCAATGATAGAATAAGGATGCAGCATGTGTGTGTGTGTGTGTGTGTGTGTGTGTGTGTGTGTGTGTGTGTGTGTGTGTGTGTGTGTGTTGTGGAGACCCAGAGTAGATTAGTTTCCTTTCCTCTGTCTCTTTTCATCTTTCCACAGGTCTCGGCAGTGTCGGGCTTCGACAACAGAGTTCATCGCTCTCTCTCTCTCTTTCTCTCTCGATCTCTCATTTACTTCCTCCCCAAGGATTCACTATTGAATTTAGCTGGAAAACGATCAGCTCTACTTCCTTTACTTTCTGTCTTCGTTCAACCTTTGTTGTCACCATAGTACGTGAGAAGGCACAAGACGGATGTGGTGTGTGGCGAATCCAGAGTAACGCTGGTACCATGTCCGATGCCGCCATTCGGCGACCGATCAAAGCATTCAATAAGGTGACCTTCATAGAATCTGGTGGAATGTGAGGGAGTGCCGATCAGGACGGTGGCACATTGACGCAACGCACCAGGATTTCAAACATACCTTATGTATTATCAACAATTTACATTGAACATAGTTTATTTGCCATGACCACGATCTTTTCCTAAATGGTAACCACATCGTAATTTAAAATATGTTTGAATTAAATGTAGTTCAGTGTTTGACAGAGTCCACCAGTGTCAAGAATCTTGTCAGGCGACAGGTTTGGTGTTTTTATTTAATGCACCAGAGCGAGTCTCCTACTTCAGCACCACGGACAGCGCCATGGATTTATCAATGCGCAGCACAGACGTATGATGTAACAAAGATGTGAACCTTGTTTGAGACTTCCGGGTGTGAAAACTGCCTTTAGATATTCAACTGGACGAGCCATCTCTGCCATGGGGGGGTGATGGCAGGTTAACAACAAGGATGGATTCTGGTCATTTTGCCAACAATAAGGACGTGACCCCCCTCAAAACTCCAACTAGTTTCAACTCTTCAACTGTGGCGGAAAAAATATTTTTTGCTTCCTAAAAATTCGCAACATCAGCATAACAAGTTGCTCTGCATCCGCAGCCCTCTTCTTTTTCACCCCAAGAACAAAACAACATCCAACAGATGAAGCGCTGAGCCGACGGCACGCAGCCAGAAACCCTTTGACTCGTGGGCAACTTGATCGTTTACGGTTTTTATTTCCCACCCAGTTACCTGATCCGCTGGCTTCTGACCACTGGGACCCAACTGACTCGGAGTTTCGATTGCAACTTGAAAAGTGAAAGGTTTTTTTTCTTCTCGTTTGTAGCAGACACAGGCTCGTCTTCGCTTTGCACCGATTGTGCCGATACTGAATTGAACTGAATTTTAATGGAAACACAACCCCCCCCCCCCCCCGCACACACCTGGATGACCAGAACAGCGTGCGACAACCGGGAACCCGCGGTGTTCAGCTGCTCGGCAGGAGGCCGACAGCCCTTATCAGCTCTGATTAATGCGTTGGAAAGAGAGACGCCTAATGAATTTATCATTAGTTTGTTCTTTCTTGGACTTTTCCTAAATAACTCTTCCCGTTCTGGGACGGGTGGGAACAGAGGATTCAATTACTGGGAAGAGTCCATCCATCCATCCCCACCCTCGCTGTCGCCCGAGTCTCTGGGCAAAACACACTGATCTGATTACATCTGTGAATGTGTGCGAGAGGTTTTAAACGACAACACTGCTGGTAAAGGAGGGAATGAGGTGAATTTCTCTGAGGTGGAGCTGTGGATACGCGGGGGCATTAGCGGGGGCATTAGCGGGGGCAGTTCGTCCTGTGGTCGGTCATCTCCTGCGTCGACTGTCAGACAAAAACAAACAGCAGCGCAAAGTGCTCGGGGAAAAGAAAAGAGGAAAGGAATGATTTTGTAATTGACCACAGCATGAACCGAGCGTTTATGGAAACATAATAGGTTTTTTTGTTTTTGCGGTGCTTGATTTTCTCGCAGTCATTCAAGGAAAATAAATGAACTGTTTTAATTCTATTTCAGTGATTTTAAATCACAAGGCCAAGTGTCACTCCCTTCAAGGGTTATGCAGGAAAAAAATTAAAAAATCCTTCATCCACTTCTCTCTGAGTGGTTTAATCACTGAGGAGACGGATGGGAATAGGATTAAACTCTGTGCGTGTGTGTGTGTGTGTGTGTGTGTGTGTGTGTGTGACACTACCTTGAACTCAGAAAGTGTCGGTGCAGTAGTGCAAAGCCCTATTCCACAAAAATTTAAAAAAATAATTCAAGCTTTTTGTTGTAGTTGTTTGTGTGTGTCTCGGTGTGTGTGCATGTGTGTGTGTGTGTGTGTGTTAGTGTGTGTGTGTGTGTGCGCGAACGGCCTGGCGAGCACTCCGGACTCTGAGAAGATGAGACAGTAGAAGATGAGAGAGAGTCTGGACCCACAGTGGTCTGATCCCTCGTCTCCACCACTGGCATCACTTCACACTGAAACGTATTACGTATACGTCCCGCGTGGGGGAAAGGCTGAAAGGTGGACGAGCACCTTGACTGGATTATTCCCCCCCCCGTCTGAATCCCGAGCTGCTGAGGAGCAGACGGAGGGTCTTCGAATTTGCGAGCTCTTGCCAAGATGCCATGTCGCAGCCGCACACTCTCGCCTGAAGATCAACAGCAGATTAATCCCCAGGATTCCGGGGGTTTCATTCTATCCATGTTTATCGGCATCTTGTGAATTAAATATTGTAGAAATTGCAAAAAACCTTATGTGGTGTTAAAACATCAGCTCTCTCTGGGGGCGAAATACGACACAACACAAACGTTTGGTGAAAACCACGGGGGAACAGAAACGCTCCACGCCTCTTACTGAGAACATGCTGTCATGTTATTCAAATTTCCATAATCCTGCACCTGCAGATTACCTCCTCCTTTTACAGGCATTTCATTTCTCTACATTTGTTCAAAGCAATAATCACTGCAGTTTCCTACAAAGTGTTGCTGCAATAACAACATGGTGGCAACCAACCGTGACGCCGCCCATTTTGTGGACTGGCCTCGAGTTTCGCTTTTTTGACCCTAGTGATATCTTCTTTTTACAACCAGACGTAGGAGCAGGGGGTGTGGTCTGACTGACAGCTCGTCCACTGCACGTCCACCTACATCTGCAACCGCGCACCGATTGGACGGTACCAACTGTCGACTGCACGCTCCGATTGCACATTGTGCTTTATCGTCTATTTTACTCTAAACGGACCATAATTTACTAAATGAACATCATGATGTACTGGATAAAACTTGAAACTAGAGATTGAACCATAAACTCCCCAGGAAAATGTTTCCTGACGTTGGTGCACTACTTCGAATGCACCAAACGGACGTCCTCGACTTAATATTATATGGTCGCAGGCGAAGACTGCAGGCAATCCTTTCCAAAAATAGCTATTCAATATTTCGCCTCCTTTCCCTATGTGGTACCACGCCCCATTTTTTTTCTTTTACTTCCTCGATTCTTTAATGCTGTCTCAACTTCCTGCAAATGGTCCGAAAGTCTGAACTGACACATAAAGTGTTTCCACGCTGCAAAGGAACCAAACCATGGTTTAGTTTGATCCGGACCGAGACCCCCTCTTTTATCGGACTAAATCTTGGTTGGTAGGTCCGGCATGTTGACGAGGAGCCTTTCACACATGATCTGTTGGTACAGACTAAACTGGAAAGGCAGAAGGTCTGAACAAAATGGTGGCAGGGCTAGAGTCTGACTACCGTCCCGGTACCATCCCGAAAAACCCATTTCCAACTGTCTCAAAGTGAAACAATGCAAGTCATCATGAAATCAAAATGTAGTTTCTCAACTTTTATTAGCATATGTAGTTATATATGTAGCATATCAGTTTACATTAAGTTTAAAAAAAAAAGTCCATGCCCCTGTTATCTCACTGTAGCGTCTGCACATCAGAGTATTCACCCACATTGTTAGTTTGCCGAGATGTGAGCCCGTAATTCGCCTGAAGAGAAAAAACACGAAGCTCTTCCTGCCATTTGAGGAGAAAATAACCTAATTCTGCAGGAAAGAAAAAAGACACAACGTGTCATGTCACAGCCATTACCGACATGAAAGCTTCCGCCTGTTTCAAAGGGATCCGACCCGTCTTGTGCTCAGCGAAATAATCAACAGGACGTCCTGACGTCCCGGCTCTGCAGTGAGAGTGTTGGCTTAAAAAAATGAAAAGGTAAGTGTAATATTTGTAATATTCCGTCTGAATTTTTTGAAAGCATCCTAGAACTCTCAGAGTCAGCAGCAGCGGCACGGTTCCGTTCAAAGGAAACTTATATACCTAAAGGACAAGAGAATAGAATACACTCATTATATTTCAGTGCAAAGCTTTGACTCTTCATCTCTTCTGTGCACCTGACGCTAGAACACAAACTGGACCAACAGGCAGTAATTAGTGTCAATAGTAAAAGAACAGTATGTTCTTCACTGCTGTGATAAAACTGTCCAGTTTTTTTACTCAGGAATCTTGAAAACGTGCCAAACCTCTAAATATGCGGCGAGGCGTTTTGTTTTGCGCGGGACGACTGCTCGCCGCCAACAAGCTGGCATAAAAAATATGGCTTTTATTCCTCAGTGACTTTTTTTTAATAACTGCCCTTCAAAAAAGTCAAGGACAAAAACGGAGGAAAGTACTTTGAGACTATATTTAAAAGCACAAATTTCCTCATTGGCCCGAGGGCAACGATTGTGCTGACTAACGCTGACTACACGCCGGAAAATTATCCCACATATACAGTGGAGCTGGTGGCAGCTGCACTGGGTGCCGCTGCGGAATACAGGAATGAATATGAACAGGGTTTCAGAGGCAAGATCAATAAATAACTTCACTGGAAATTGTCTTTCGGTGGTGGAAATTAATGTAACCAGCCAGTTGGGCGAAAGCGTGCGGGGCCGACGACACCGCCGACGCCGCGGGTCCTCATAGATCACGTTGACGTTTCATCACCGAGGCCGTGGCTTTGGTTAATGGCTCTACTTTAAACAGAGTTCAAGATGAAACTTTCGTGAGTGGAGGGGAACAAAAGGCAAACTGTACGTACGTGTACAGTGATGAATTAGAAGCCATGCAAGCCTTAGGTAAAATGGCACACCCTTCTACACGGACACATTGTCGAGCTGAGTGGAGTTCACAGCTGGTCCGCAGTAGATCTCGGAGAACACCCTGGTGACGGATCCTAATTCCTCAAATTTTGGACAGTAGGTAATGGTTCAGTTATACTGACAAATATCAGCTTGATGAATCAGAAGAACTTCCTGACTTTTCTTCTTGCGCCACCATGAGCTTTATATTTAAAGCTTTGAACCAAAAATCGTGAGGACTGGATGCATCCCATCCCATGTTCCCTTTGGTGACCCCTTCACTTTTCACGTATGGTTTATGGCCAAAATACCTGCAAAACCCAACGACATCCCCTTCATCCTCAGCTGTACTTAAAGGCTGTAAAGGCTCACAAGTGAAACCAAGATGTTTCTACCTGCGGATAATCGCGTTGTTAGCATTGTAACGCAGCGTACAGGCTCACGGAGCCGTTAGCATGTACCTGGAAGTTTTAGTCCCAGGGACTAAAAGGTTGTGTTTCCACCACGGTCTTGAGACCAGCACCAACTGATGTGTGAACAACCGACGGATACAAACAACCTGTTCCTCTCCCGTCCACCAGGCAACGGTACAAACGAGGACACTGTAAAAAAAAAAAAATCAAGCTACGCTACAACAATAATATACATGAAACAGATTACACAAGTTTAATGCCAAGATTGACGGGTTGGAATAAAAACGCTGGAGAACTCAACCAATCAATCTGCCAGCAACACCCATAAGCTTCCAGGTAATTTCAAGTACTAAACCTTGAGCAGGAACGTTTTGGAGGGTAAAAAAAACAAAACCCTGCATGGAACGTGATTCCTGCGTAGGAAACCCAGCTCTGGTCCGAAGAGGATCCACTAAAAGTAATCGTGTGCATTGTCGCATCGAATGTCGAGCGTCGTTCAACACCACACGGTACAGAAAGGGCTGACCTGGGAACCCAAGGTGATTTAATTGTTGCTAGTCGATGCCGGAAAAAATGGACAGAAGTGTATCCTCACATACTGTAGTTCTCAAAGCCACAGTTGTGTGTCCGTACATTAAAACAAGAGTAGGAGTTAAAGTGCATCACATGCTTACTTGAGGATGCATGAAGAACTCCGCATGAGAGCCAAAACCTAAAAACTCTTACACCAATCTGGAACCTTCGAATTTAAAGCCTCTAAATGTCTCGTTCTCGAATTCAGGACCAACCTGTTTTTTTTTGCCTTTCAACACACACACACACACACACACACAAACACACTCACACACTCACACACACACACACACACACACACACACTATAGGGCCTCATTACCCTGAAGTGTTTCAGATAACGCCAACTGGGAATAACTCAACAGTAACACCCGCCCGCCCGCCCGCCGCCGCTCTCATCGCTCATCCCTTCCCACCGTTCTCCCTGCCTCAGCAGATAACAGAGCCGAGCAGAGCGGAGAGGAGAAGACGACGACTTTCTTTGCTTTTTGAAGAGAAGAGAGAAAGACAAAAATTGCGACGCTCTAGGGAGGTCCAGCCAACAGGGAAGAGCAACGGGAGAGAGGAGAAGGAAGAAGAAGAAGAAGCTGAAAGGGAGGCAGCCTGCAGAGACGCTGGCTGACACATCTCACTTTCTTCCCAGCTCAGTTTTTCATTCTTTTTTTCGGTATCTGATTTACCACACACTCACACATACACACACACACAGCGTTAGCCCGTTAGTCTCTTTGGTCGGCTAGTTGGCCTTTTATGTTTCCCCCGCAGTCCTGCCGGCGAGCTGCAGTTGGTCGTGTGCCGCTACAGTGAGGAATTGGAAAAATTATAGAAATAGTCTCCGTCAATCTGTTCAGTCTGTTCCGTTTCGGTACTTGAGGCCTCGTTGCAAATGCAAAAGATTTCCCAGCCAACAGTGTGGGTACGGTTGGGCATCCGTAGGGTGGTTTTTCCCCCCGATACTGGTGCTAAATCGATACTTTTCAAAACGGTGCCAGAACCGATACTTCCCCCCTTAAAGTAAGCACAGCATGACGGTCGACGAGAAGAACAGAACAGATTTTTTATTATTCTTAAAGCAAATTGGAACTTGAAATTTAAATATTGAAATGAACCGTTTAGTTCAACAACCGTATTCAACACGACGTAGAAACATGGAGACTCACACGGAGGTTGGGTCCACCTCATGGAACTATATTTAACTCATTCACAGTTGATTATACATATATGGACACATAGTTATAGACAATTCGTTCAATTTCTGTGAATAAGTTCTTCCAAATATTACACACTGTAGCTTTAAAGGCATACTTAACTCAAATATACAAATATAAATAAGTGCAGGGGTATTAAATAAACGCCACACATCCTGGTGTCGGAATCCTGTCGTGTGGAATACAGTCACACCGTTTAGCCTCAGGCATTCTGTTGTCTTGTTGACTCGCGTCGGGAATAGCTACGAACCAACTGTAGGCTAATGTTACGTGCTGCCAGAGCCGCGTAGAGAGCAACCACGCAACTTTCCAATCAGTGCATTGTCGCACCCCCCGGCTCCTACGCCTGGTTCCATCCACAAAACCAAGTTGGTGCTGCCATTGAAGTATTACAGAGTAAGATGATAACATTTAAGGCATGCCAATTTCCCAGCTTGTTTTGGAGTTCCCTTTGCTTTCATAATGCAGAAAAGAATCATGTTATTGCAGCGTTTGAAAGATCCGAGTCAAACCGACAGCCCATCAGTTCCACAATGCCAACATCTGTCCAACCTCATCTTGCACGAGCGGCCTCTCGCTGAACCCCTTAGGGACATCCAATTAGCTCGCCCTCAAACACGGAATCAAGAAATCCGGCTTGAAGCAACTCCTTTTTTCCTTCCCTCCTTCTCATCTTCTCTTTATTCTAAATCTGTAGCAGTCAAAGAAAAAAATTCCAGCTTCACAGGCTGCACAGAGGAGCAAACGATCACCGCCGCAGCCTTCATGCGTTCGTCCATCGTGGGGCAGGGAGCTGGTGGACTGGGTTTCATGATAATTGCAGCGTTGAGAACATTCGACTGCGATCAGTCGGGACAAAAGACAGCACAAATAAATTACATTTTGTATACCTTTCTGTCTTTGAAGGAGATGAAACAGAAGATGCAAAATGAAATTGACTAAACGCTGGAAGTTCTGCTATGGAGATTATTTCAACTAGGGCTTAATTTGTTTGATTTTTCTTATTAATAAACTGCTTGTTTTTTCTATTGAATATTGGGAAACACAACGTGTTTTGTTCTAGCGACAGTCTAAAGGGAAATACATTAACTTTTACAACTATATAAATCATTTGAGAAGCTCAAACCAGTGAATATTTGGTGAACGATTATAATAAGTCATCAAAACTTTGTGAATTAATATCATCACTAGTGCATAGTTTTGGGGGTTTTGTTAAATCATACTATAGTATTTAAAAGGTAACGCTGGTCACAGGTCATCAGGTTATATATCGTTCTTACTGTCGAGAAAGAAAAAGAAATGCGTTAGTCTCTGAATCCGATGGCGCAAAAGTGGGTCACAAATAGTCATACTCATTTATTTACTTGTTTTTTTTGTTTTTTTAAAGCTGGGTAGTGTAGCTTTCAGCACACTGTACTCAACCAGGACTGAATGGTGCAGGTCTCGATGGGGACTATTTTTAGCCGTGGACTGATGATCACATTCAGGGCTCGTTGGTGAACGCCGACTCAAAATAAACCACAGAGCCCATGTTTACTGATATAGCAGGAACATGTGAGCCAATGTTTTTTTTAAAGACTTTGGACGACAACACAGGTACAGCACAGAGAAATTAACCATATGAAGCTTATAATTACCTAAATTTTAAAGGAGACATATTATGCTCATATTCAGGTTGACAATTTTAATTTGGGTTATTAATTGAAAAGGTTCACATGCTCTAATGTTCAGTGAACACATCAGTTTTCTGCAGCTCCTCTTTCCAGTCTCTGTCTGAAACACTTGGTTTTAGCTCCTTTTTCCCTCAAGTGAACATTAAACAACAACTTTTTTTAGAACAATACATCACTAAATCTTTGTAACGTCAACGTAGATTCCTCTCTTCTTTCACTTTCTCGCCACATTTTAACATTAGCCACTGTCAGAGGAAAAGGGAAAATACGAATCAACTGTACAACCAATCACGTTGCGATCTCTTATCGCGTTGTGGCCTTACAACACGGCCGCCACCATAGCTCTTGGCTTTGGTTTGGGGACATGCCAGACTAGCCGCTAGTCGTGCCTTACACACTTCCATACCAATGGGACATCGCAAGGGTATGGAAGTATCGGTTGGACTACTGACGAGGCGTTTCAGGAGCTTCAGGATCAGTGTTTAGCTTTGCAGACTTTTTACATCCACAAAAGAAGAACCTATATACCAGACTAGAGGAAAGGGAATCAGACGCCAACCAGTGGATGAAACACTCTCAACACTGAATGTTTGGCAAAGACGCAGGTACACAACTAAAGCTGCTGGGGAATCGGCATCAGACACCAAATGAGCATGTGTCGCCATGTAAGCTGCGGTTTGGGTTCAAGCTGAATCCAGCCATGTAATCGCAGCCTGAAGGACAACACATCTCAGCACAACATACTGTCCACACACGGCCGCCACATCTCAGACCACTGTGGTTACAACCATTCAGCCTCGCTGCCTGATCTCAGCGTTTCGTCCCCACCTCCTCCACAGGCCCGGGCAGATAAACCTGCCACACGGCTCCCGGAAACAGACGACGGGCGCCTCGGCCGAGCCGAGATAAAAACTGACGAGAGAAGAAGGCATTATCTTTTCCTCTGTCTTCTCGGTCGGTTGGGACAGGGACGGTCGCAGCATTACGACGGCGTTTTGGGCGAGAAGTGAAATAAGCTGGCAGAGAAAAGGCTCTGTTTTTCAGATTGAAGGTTTTGGGCGTAAATCATGAGGTGCGGGGACGTGGCAGCAAAGACAAAGCACACGACCTTGGTTCTTTGAGATTAAAAATCAATACGAAATGTGTCCAATCTGAGGCAGACAGCTGCCATGGTGAGTTCACGTCAAGCTACAGGGTGTAATATTTAAAAGGACTTATTCACAGAAATTGAATATATTGTCCATAACTATGTGTTCATATATGTATAATGAGTTAAATATAGTTCCATGAGGTGGACCCGACCTCCGTGTGAGTCTCCATGTTTGCTACGTCGTGTTGAATATGGTTGTTGCACGAAACGGTTCCAGAATACGTCGCATTCGCGTTGAATTCTCAGACGCTGACGGAAAGCGAAAAATGGAATAAGCGGTGCGCCACCATAAAGTGTCCCCTGTCGGGTGCTCAGTTGAATTTGGCTTGCAACTTTCCACCGGATGCCACCAAAAAAGTAAACAAAAATTACACACTGTAGCATTAATTTTAAAAGATGGTAAAATGGTCACAGTGATATAAATCGTCTATCGCTTTGTTGATACCATGATGCAATGATTTCTAAAAAAAAGAAAATAAATCTGAAAAGGAAAAAAGTAGGTCTACACAGATTTTCAGCTTTAAAAGCTCGTTTACGATCTCAGAGCTGGAGGAACAGACGTGATTTAAAGTGGATGAAATGAGAGAATATTTGTACAGAATTTGCTTTCATCAGGTTCTTCTCCTTCAATAATTAAAAAAAACCAAAACTACTTGCGTGGCACTAATGCCGTTATAACATCGGATATATTTACCCTCGGAAGCAGATGTGCTGCTCGGTGGGAAAACAGTGCGTCGCGTCAAATAAGTGTCATTCCTTGAATTTATTTGATGTGTAGAAGGATGTTTCAGCAGTTTGCTGGTGTTTCTTACTTGAAAAAAACATTTTACAGACACTTCAACTCGCACTGCAGTGTTTTCCCCCGCTGGTTAGGAATTTACTCGTGGTGGTGGGTGGCGCCTCATTTGGACCAATGTGCATGCGGAGACTAATTGCATTTCATCGAATAGCTACAATTTACAGATGTCCCATAAATGCTGCACACGCAGGGCGATCTAGGAACCGCTGCACTTTTGTTATCTTCCTCTCCCCGATGCCGCGGAGGATTTTCTCCCCCTCCAGCGGCGTGGATGTACTGTACGTGTGTGACATCACCGCTTGTGCCGCGCACAAATTATCAGGCAAACGCTGATAAGAGGAGCAGAAGCTCGGAGGCATTTGGATTCGATCGGCTCAGACCAATTGGAACCAGTCCTCAACTGGAGCCGGTTCTTTCTTTCCCCCCTCGTCCCTGGTGAAAATAAAGATGAATCAAGGTGCTTGTCGCACTCAGCTCTGTGATGTATGGACGTTGTTGCTGGATCCTCAAAAACTCAAAACATCACAACAGCAGTGCAGTGAGATGATTCATCCGCACAGACGTTGTGGGCAGAGGCCATTTTGTAACCATGTCCCTCAGCGGGACGAACAAGGTTAGATGAAAACATCTAATCTGATACCAAGAAACACCAAGGCTATGATCATCAAACAGCTGATGTAATATGACGTGGGGCAGAGAAATGTGTCACCATTAGAAATCTGAACGCAGCGCTAACCCCTAAGACGTGATGCCTTAAGAAGAACTGACGCAAAAACATAAGACATGACCATTTACTATTCTATGTCGATACTTTAATCGCAGTCGTTCAACAGTAAATGACGAGGGAATATTACATATAATATATAATATAACCTCAGAATTGAGCAGGTGACCGGCTCCTGAGAAGCAAAACCCTGCTGCGTCATGAAGACAGGTAATGTATCGGAGAGGTGATCCAGCATGAAATGGACCTATTTATTTCAGTCTTCATCCTGCTGACACAAATGAAAACATGATTCAGTAATGACATCATCAATACCTTGGGGATATATTTCCGCCCCTACTGTGAATCACGGTCTTATAAAATCAAGGGGACACACCGGACAATGATTTTATTGTATTGTTTTTATTACCATTATTTGGGGCTGCAAATGCTGTATCGATTATTTTGTCGTTTATTTTTCTAAATTAATCGATTAGTTGTTTGTCCCATAAAATGCCGGAAAATGACGATCGTGTTTCCCCAAAACCCTCACGATGATGTGTGTGTGTGTGTGTGTGTGTGTGTGTTTGATGTAAGCAGACAGGCAGAGTTGACCAACTGTCCCCTGACCACCGCCCCACGCCACAGTGTGTGGACCCGGGCGTCGTCCCGCCGGTCTGCTCGCTCTCTGAACTTGTTTACATGTGGGACTCGAGCCGCAGCGGGAAGAAGAAGAAAATAAATAAGGAAAGATGCACGTGGGCGGCGTTTCATCCACAAGGGGCGGGATGCAATGCTTGCAAAAAACCTTGATTATGAGCAACAGTGGCAGAATCACACATACGTTTGAATATTAAAATGCAGGACTGCAGTTTTCGTTAGCTCGGGGGCGAGTGCTGCATCCCCTCCGGCTAGAGCATCTGTGATGTGGTTTTGACACCGGAGACGGAGCCGCCGCACCAACACCTTCGCAGAATATTCTCTGTATTTGTAATAGGAAAATACCTGAATGAAAAATTAATGATTCACAAAAGACAAGAAAAATAAATATTCTTCCATTTCATCGCCGGACAATGTTTCGGCCTCAGGCTGCGAGCGGCTGGTTTAAGAGCAACGGGGATTTGTTATTGAGCAGAAGTGCATCGATGAGCAGGATCAATAAAATCCTTGAGAGGTGAGATTACGAGCAAGATGCGTTTGTGTCATTGACTCCCAGGAGATAGGAAGGAAATATTGTTTTACACTGGTGAGTCTGACGGGGGGAAGAACAATGTGGAGTCAGCTGAGCGCTCATATTGTTTTCCGGGCAGGTCATTTACTGCACACGTCAAGGTACAGCACATCAATATTTAAAGCTCATCAACATAATTGTGAGTTCATTGGCGTGAGCACGAGAAGCCCGTGAAGCTCGCGTGTAACGTTTTGCTACAATGATCTAAATGAAAACTACAGTAAACAATCCATAGTACATGTTTTGTCTTAAAATTGTGGCGTGTGAATGGAGCGCAACAGTAAGGAGGAGAAAATCCCATTCATATTCTGAATCAAGAGTTTTGACTATTGGCCATAATGTCGTAACCATCCAAGTGCTTTGCTTTCTGCGACACGTCCAACATGTCTGCCGTTAGAAGAAGATAAAATAGGGCCCGTGGTCGCGCTCACAAACGCTGCGATAGTGTGCTGCATACAACCTGCTCTGGAAAACACCTCACATCGTCACTTCACTTCATTATCGGCGCCGTAATGTCGTAACCATCCAAGGTCGACTCGCCACGATCTACGAGGTTGTGGAACGATGGTATACTGTATGTTCACCTGTAGAAGACACGAGTCCTTATGAAATCAACCTCGTATAAAGAAAGCTTTCGCGATGTCTTGAGATTGAGAAGTACTACACTACCCACAATCCTAAGTAATGACCTACCACACCCAGAACTTTCTCTATTGTCATCGTTACACAAGACTATTATCAACATTATAAACACTATAATAAAGATTAAGGTTAAATTCAAGAAGCTAAACTGTCGGTTGAAAGTCATTGGCTTCCGCAATGGTTTATTGGACGCGTAGTTCCTTAACTCTTAAAATGATTATGTACACAGTCTCGTACCTTTGCCTGTTTTTCCTAAAAAATTTTGCTCCAGATAAAATGTTTTATGCTAACGATTCATCTCATGGTTTACTGGCTTGGTTCCAGGATTAAAACCCTTTCTATTTAGGGTTTTATGAAGCGAATAAATGGGAAAATTCACTTCCGGAACCGGGGCTGTTAAAAAAGTGGCCGGTCACTCTTGAGCTCCATTATTCCAAATACATTTTGTTTCAAATTTACTACCTGACGTCCAATTGGCCTGTCGGTAAATCAAAACAGGAGACGTTCGGCTACAGCCAATGAGAGCGGAGAAACAGGAAGGGGAGAAAGAAAAACTAGAGGAGCCACTTGACAGCTGGAGAGGGTGTCGCTGGTGTTTCCTAGAATTTTTCATGACTCCATCTAAATCAGGTAGCGTCTGTTCCCTGGGGCAAACCGGTGTGTGGAGAAACTTCCAGCTGATTGGTTGGAAGATGGCGGAGTCCGCGACACTTCACTTGGTCCAAACGTCGACCGCAGCTAAAGTTTAAAAGCGTTAAAAGCGCCCGTTGGAAGATTGAAATATATTTAGAACCGAGTGGGTGGCGCGTAATTACACGCTACATAGACAGGTGAGGGGGGGGGGGGGGGGTCACGTCTGATTGGCGAGGCTTATCGCAACCGTTTCCATGGTGACTCGCCACAGCTGTGTCTATAAAAAAAGGGAGGAGGTTAGAAGGAGGTGATGGAGAGAGAGTGAGGAACAAATGACAGGGAGAAACCCAGAGAGACAGAAGAGAGAGATAAGTGGCTGAACACATTTCTAATTCGAAGCGTGTCACTCTTGCCCCGGCTGCTGACGCACACGTCCTGGAAGCAGGGTGAGTTATGGGGAGCGAGGTGGGCGGCCGGGAGTTGGACGGATGACGGCCGAGCCGACGGGAGCGATTACGGACAATTAAAGTCTCCCCACTCGGCCGGACGTCTCTCACCGGGAGATGAGACTCATACAGACATCAGTGAGACTACACACTTCATTTGTCAGTGAGGGTTTACGATGCTACGGTCGAGCCGGCGAAGCAACAGGAACGCGATGCGTCGACTGGAGCGCAAAGTCTGCACATGCATGAATAAATGCACCCCACTTTGGATCAGATAAGCCGACAGCTCAACCCCGATGTGACCCGTTCACGGACGTGGACGCGCCAACACGCGCGCCTTGTTATCGACATTCAGCTAAAAGCCTCGGTGCCGTTATTCACAGCAATTTATCCGGTGACATAACGGCCTGTAGACCGCGGGACCGAGGTCGGACTCGTGCTTCACTGAAGCACATGAAGCAGAATCCCGTTGTGTGACTGAGAAACACCCGGGGCGTTTATTGGTACCGGAAAGTCCAGATCCAAGGTTTCGAACCAAGGTTGGTGTATTTGATCCGGTTATTTTTGGTTTCACGTTGCAATTTAGTGAGCCCAGTCAAGAGTTTCGTATGTCAGACATACGTCCTGTCGTCTACACATAAGTAGGTATTTGCAGCAGACGAAAATTTCACTGTGAAAAACCTACGTAGGTAGTCGCGGGTGGGATTTACTATATATAATGCACCCGGCCACCAGGGGGCGATTGGGATGTTTTGACTTCACTTTTTTTGGGAGCTTTTTCACGTCGTCCATCTTTATATACAGTCGCTGGTAAAAGTTATCACAGTAATGGTTCCTTCATCTTGGTAAAAATGAATTGAAAGGGATTAATTACACAATAATCAAAGATGCTAGCAAGGAGAGCTAGCAGGACTCACTGTCCACCACGGCAACGGTTTATGCCCAGTTGGTTCCCCACTTGGTGATTAATAATCAATTAAACATTTACTCACCATGGTGGAAATGTTAAAATTTGCGCTAAATCTCATAGCAAAACGTTGACTACTAAATGAATCGCCAACTATTTTGATAATCGATGAATACTTTATGAAAAAAAGAGTCAAAATTCTCTGATTTCAGCTTCTAAAAGGGGAATATGCTCTGGTTTCTTTGCTCCTCTGTGAGAGTTAACTGAATATCTTTGGGGTGTGGACAAAAACAAAAACATCATCTTGGGGTTTTGGGAAATATGATCAACAATTTTCACCATTTTATCACGTTTTATGAACCGAACCACTAGAAAATTGGTCCATAATTGACAGATTAATCGTTAGTGGCGGCCCTAAATTTGAACGAGTATGCGTAACGCCAATGTGCTGACACGTCGCCCGCTGGCAGACGAGCGTGTCGGTGCGTTTTCATGCCTGCTGTTCAGAATCAGGTCAGATGAGTCACCGGCAGCAGCGGCCCAGAGCTACAATGTCTCGCTCTCTAATCCACTCTCAGCCCGTTGTGATGATGTGATCTCATTCAGCTCCGCTCCTCTGTCCAGGGCGAATGTCTCGCAGCCGCGAGTAGTTTGTAAAGCGTCTTTGAGTATTTAGAAAAGCGCTATATAAAACGTATATTATTATTATTATAATTGTTATTATTTCTCTTTGTCACGTAAGTATAACTGTAAAATCGAATGTCTTCGAAGTTTGGACTGTTGGACTTGACTTTACGTCTCCCAACATAAAGGACACCGTTCTTCCTGCATTACCAATGAATATTAGCATTAGATATACTGTATATACTCCTGCTCACCACTTTCATCCTCACTCCCTCCAGCTCTTCACCTCCTACCAAGAAACATTTGAATTCTAGATGATCAAGCATGTTAGCCTTGGAACCAGACGTACTCCGGGAGCTCATTTCAAATTTTGCTCTTGCTCAGAATACGGTCTGGACCCCCCCCCCCCCCCCCCCCCCTCCCATTGGGATGTGATTTTTTCCCCCTCCCACAGAAAACTTGCCGGTCCAATCACAACCCGATTGTCTGATAGCGGGCGGGGTTTATATCACGACGCGGAGAGGAGCGACTTTGTGAACAACCAAGATGGCCGTCGCTAACGAACGAGCATTTGACTAAAAGTACCAGATATGTTCTAATTTCTCCCACTAACACATTGATGAATCCTCATCACAGACGTCTCCTCTCTGCTCTGGTCTGTTGGCATTTTCTTTGCGTCGCCAAACAAGACGTCACGTGATTCGTCTGCGTCCGTCGGTCACCGCCTCTTGGAAACCGTAAATGAACCGAGAGGTCCCAGACTAATACTAAGTATCTCTGTTGCCGGCATAATATTCCGTGACACAGGGTTAATGACTCTTTGTTCTTGTTTTTCTTCTCTAGCTTTCTAGTTTGTGTGTGTGTGTGTGTGTGTGTGTGCGTGTGTGTGTGTGTGTGTGTGTGTGTGTGCGCGCTTGGGTCCAGGTGGTGGCCGGCTTGACCAGTCGACCATCTCTCTCCAGCTGCCTCGCTCGCTGCATGGGCTAACCCCGACTGACACCGACCCTGCCCAGAGGCTAAACACAATACAGCAGCTTCAAATATATCCCCCACACACACACACACACACACACACACACACACACACACACACACACACACACACACACACACACACACACACACACACACACACACACACACACACACACACACACACACACACACACACACACACACACACACACACACACACACACACACACACACACACACACACAACTTGGTTGTGGCAACGACAGCTTGATCTGATGTGACCTCAGCCTGACATGTCTGGTTTCAGGTGTGTGTGTGTGTGTGTGTGTGTGGGGGGGGGGGGGGGGGGGGGGGGGGGGGGGGGGATATGTGTCCACAGCTGTTGGATGATGAGGCGTGCTCCATCACCTGCTGCCAGTCATCCCCCTGTGAAACAGAGGACGAGCGTCCTCCGAACACGCGCGCGCGCTCCTTCCTCAGTGTGTTCCGTCTGAATCTCGTCTCCGTGTTTCTTTAGCCGCGGCCTCTCTGTATTCCTAACGTCTTCCCCTCGTCCTGACACTTGTCAGCCGCGTCAGCAGGGTGTCGTCGTCTCGGCAGAGCGACCGCGGTGGAACATTTAACACTGCCCTGTCTGCGTCTGCTCCTCAAAACACAAACTTCATGTGGCAGATCTAAACAGGTTTCGTAAAAAGTCCAAAAAGTAGCTCATCACAAACACGATATGAATCTCATCTTTGGATGTCTGGAGGCAAGCGCTGGAACGTTTTGGGGAATTATTTCTGCCACAGGAATTAGTAAATGAAGCGACTATGATATATTGGCTATTGACAACTTCATAACAGAAGCAAAACCGTGTCTTGGTTTAATCCCTTTTTTTGAAAACTGATCAGGGACTAAGTCACTACTTGTATAGGACTTAAACACTGGAAGCCACTTAACTAATTTAAATTGTTAAATGCAGCTGAAAAAACATATTGCGGATGAGACAGTAGACCCAGTGATGGCATTCTGTCATACTGTAACACCGGAATCCTCCAGCTTGAGATCAATGCAAACCGCCACCAACTGAGCGACAGACAGGGGACACTTTATGGCAGCGCACCGCTGATTCTATTTCCAGTTAACGGCAGCGTCTGAAAATTCAACGTGAACGCGACGTGTTCTGGAACCGTTCAGCTCAACAACCGTAGTCAACACGACGTAGAAACATGGAGACTCGCACGGAGGTCGGGTCCACCTCATGTTACTTATGTTCTTTTACATATTACACACTGCAGCTTTAATCTTCGGGGAGTACAGATGCAATTTCGTCGTGATACGGTCAGGCAGTAGCGCCATGACAATAAAGCCTCTGATGTCTCATTCGGGGGCTAAAGGTCGTTCTCCGCCATCATTGGATCTATACTGGCTTAATCTCTTCGTCTCTAATCGTGAATCACATCTTCAGTACAGCGTGTCAGGGCCCCGTCTGATCGGACTCCGGCTGCAGACCGATGGTGATTTTCAGTGACAAGATGTGATGTATGGACGGGACGATCGTTACGGAGGGAGCGTCGAGAACAGAGCGGCGCCGGATCCCTCGGGGAGATGCAGAACTCTCTCTCTCTCTCTCTCTCTCGCTGTTGTTCTCTTGTCCGTTTTGCTCACACTCCGTCACATCACGCTGAATTCCGCTCGCCGCCGCCGCGTCGGTGTCCGTAGCACTCGTAGCCTGCGGCCTCGTATGCGTCAGTGCCTACGTGGGATCTCATCCATTCGTTTGCGTTTTGGACGCAATGGGGGGGATGAGTGACCGCCGTAGGAGGTCATCAGGACCGACCGGGGTGGGGGGGAGAACGGGTCCCACTTCGAATATGTGTGCTTGAATCGCTCCATCACACACACACAACACTCTCATCTCCTGGCAGCGGCATTAAGTCCGAGATGCTGTGAGTGATTGTGTGTGTGTGTGTGTGTGTGTGTGTGTGTGTGTAATAGCGTGATGAAAGACGAGGGCAGGATGTCACGGCCCACCTGCAGAGCTGTCATATAAACAAGTGCGGAGATTAAAAAATAAGAAGAGAGAGCCGGAGGAAGGCGGCAGCTGTTAACATGAGCCCGCCAAACGTAATATGCTGCGACTCCACCGCCGCCTGTCCGCGTCCTGTGTTGACTGGTGAGCTCGCAGTATTAAACACCAAGAGGTCTCGCCGTGTCACAGTGTTTGCGACAGCGCCGCTCAGACGGGCACTGCCAGATCTGATTTTTTTTCCCCTTCCAAATCCACAGTCTAGACGGGAGGAAAAAAAAAAAACTAATTTCCCCTCCGATCCGACATGTTCATGTTTTTGAAAATCCACCGTGAAGCGTGACTGGGTTTTTGTGACCACTCACTTCTGTTGCAGAGGTCGCACCATGTTTCTTTGTGGGGTCGAGGTGTGATTGTATCAGAGCTGTTTTTCTGTTATCTATTAGTTTGCCGGTTATTCGCTCAATTGCTCATTTAACGGTTTTGTCTATGTAATATCTGAAAATAGAGAAAAGCCTCTTAGAATTTCCTAAGATCTGTTCAACCTGTTCAACCTGTTCAGTCTGTTCAACCTGTTCAGTCTGATCAACCTGTTCAACCTGTTCAACCTGTTCCTGCTCTTCAGTCGGTGAAATAGACAAAAATGTAATAAGGCAAAACTTTGCTATCGGGTCAAATTTTTCTAAAAACAAAATAGTTTTAATTTACATACTTTATATTGTATTTTCTATGGTACAAGCATCAATATATATAGTTATATTTAATTTGAAAGCCACAGCATGAAAACACCTATTCTTCAAGATTAGAGCCGCGTATTGGCAAGAACCTCACGATGATACGATATGTATCACGATAGGATACGTATCGTATCATCGTGATACATATCACGATAGGATACGTATCACGGTATGTGGGTCACGACACGATATATAGCGAACCAATATGTTACGAAACGTATTGCAATAGTTATTCATATATTTCTTACTAAAAATGTACGAATACAGCTGAAAATAAATCTTGCTGTGTACCACCTTGATAGTCTGTGATATGTACGACGCATTATATTGATAACTTAGCAGACAAATTGCGCCAAAACAGCATAATTAAAAATTTCCATTCCAATTTATTTATATTTGCATTGAACAATGTCACTGAACTGAAATGCACTTGCCATACATATCATATAAGAAAGTACTGCAAACAATAACATGGTGTATTTTTGAGAAACAGTTTGAAAAGTGTCAAAAGTGTCCAATATAATTTTTAATATCTCTGACATGGTTACAGTATCCAGTGTGCGTATTGATCAACTTTTAACAATGCTAACACCTAACCCATTTTAACAATCGATCCGAGGCGGGACTATCAATACACACTCGAGGAAAAGCTGCATCAATTTTTTGCACAGCCCTCATGAAGATCGCAATCTGTTCTCCACCAGAAGAAACAATACAATATCATGTGTTGTTAATTTATTCCCTTCATGTCTTTGAGATGACTCTCCTCGTGCTCTCTGTCCACTCTTAGCACCAAAGGAGAACCAACCATGTGTGTAATGATTTCTGAAATCCATTTAGTTTCATTCTCAACGTGCCCCGATCGACTGACTTGCCATTCCACGGTGATGCGTACATGTTATTAAATTTAATTTTGCAGTTTGCAGCTGCCTTGAGCAAGGCGTATAATAACCCACTCCCGGCAACAATTTCAGCACGGAAAGAATAATTACAAAGTTAAACTCGGCTACAGCTGTGTGATGCAGATAGTTTGCTTTTGGATTTAAACTCTATTGAACGTTCGTCGCTCTTTTGGATTTCCAGGGCCGTGTGAAGATATTTATCTTTCATTTCGCAGGATCAGTTCCTGATTACAGACGGAGCAAAATGCAAACTCTATCTGTGCCGCATTTCAAAACTAACTAGCACAAATTCAAAAGTTATTGGTAGCTTCGTAGGAGCTGTTTATCTACACTGACCATGAATTCCTTTAAAGTGGAGACAAACAAATCCTGTTATTTTGAAGGCATCAGGTACATGGAGGATATAATAATGATAAACTTTATGTAAATGATACCGTTCATAAACACAAAGCAGCAAAAAGCAGAGGCCATACAACCGAGTTTTTCTTCCTCCGATATACATTATACACTGATATACTACAAAAGATATATGAAATTTTGTTCTATAAAGGCAATTTATTTATTGCTATGACATGACGGTTAATTATGAAAATCACCAAGTGTCATCGAGTGAGTCAGCTTCTGTTTGTTGTGGTTGGCGATCGCAACGAAGAAAACTTAACTCAGATGTATTTCTACCATTTCCTGACATTGAGGATAATTTGCGTATGGTACAGCTTCATCTTCTACCCTGTGTGTGTGTGTGATTCTGGGTTTAGGTTCGTCAGCTGTTCAGGCCAAAGAGGCGCCAATATCAATAACAGAATTTAATTTTGACAAACAAACAGGGAATCTGCAGCTGTCTGGATAATGACGCTGGGATGTTTTCCTCTGTCACAGCCCCACGTTGTGATTAGAACGATGGATTTAAACGTGAAATTATTTTCTGGGGCTAAAACCTCAAAAACTGGAACTACCTGAGCAGTAAGCATATTCTTTTTGGTAGCCACGACAGTGGCTCTATTGGCCTTACATCTGATGAAATTGATGACTTATATTAGTAATACTTTACAGTACATGACTGGACTGTCTCTGAAACCACAACCTCCATTGTTAAGGGAAAAACAAAACAGACAAATGACAAGGGATTTAAAAATGTATTTAAAAAAAGAGCATCTGACTTGCTGTTTAGGAACGAAGAGGCAAAGAGAAGCAAGGTCGGCAATTTGCGGAGAGAATGATCCTTATTGATTGGACATAAACCACCGCTCAGAGAAGTGATTGGTTCAGGAGGAGGAATGCTGAGCCATGGGGTTGTCGAGCAGTCAGCCACTCAGGGAAAAAGACGGGTCAGGGGCCCGTGTGGAGAAATAGATATTTGGGGTAATCGTCTACTCTCGAGTCAAATTTATTTTCTCACAGATCTTTCTTCCCCCTCCTCTAATGGAGTCATAAACATTGTGATTTATAAGTAAAAGAAAATGTTGATTTTGTTAAATTGACATAGAGGCTGGATATATTTCTTTTTAAAACCTTGAAATATACTTTCCACATACTGCTGGATTCTACAGACACTTGGCTTGACTGATGATTTCTCAAAAAACTATTGTGTCTCCATGGCAACAGGAGAAAGAGTGGAGAGGGTTATGACTCTTCTATTCCTGTCTTCTCAGCCAAACATAATATATTCAATTTAAAACTAAACTTTCCTTTACAATGATAGTTTAAAGTGTCAGGTTATTGTCCTGTAATTCCCTTTGTCTGTTCTAATGCCCCCCTCAGGGGGATCAGTTTCATCTTATCTTAATAGGGAAGACAGACCGAGGGCCGGGTGAAGTCATCACGAGCCCCGCTGTTGTTTGGATGTCCTTTGGCTGGAGGGAAGGACAAACAGATAAACAGAGACGTGGAGAGAGGACGAGAAGGAGAGAGGAGTAAACAGGCTGGCCAATTTTAGAAAGAGCCGAGATGGGCACAGTCTTCAGGGAGGGAAAAAAAAAAAGGAAAACAAAATAACAGAAGAAATAGAAAGAGGAGGACACGTAAAAAAAACTGACAGAAGGATGGAAAGACAGCAAAGGTATTCATCACCAACTCATTGGTTAATTCGTAATCAAAATTATCATTTGATATGTACACGGTAGTAAATTATTAAATGGTTTCATTGTACTGTCAAATAATTTCAAATACTGTCATAAAAGTGTCACTGTATGCAGACGATTCATTTGTCTACACGAGAGACAAACTACTGCCCTTCATCTAATGTTTTATCAACGTCTATGGACATAATGTTGTTAAAATCCTCCACTTCCTCCTGTAACGGTTAAAAAATATATATTTTTCCATATTAGTTGGTCAGAATTTTGTATTTGGTATTATATTCCCAGATTAACTTTGTGGCCAAATCTATAATGAGTCTGGTATCCGTCACATAGGGTAAGCCTACATAATAAGTAGTCTGTTGGTTTATAGGAGGGTATTTTTGGTTGTATTTGTGTTTTATTTTTATTTATATTTATTTATGATACTGAAGTTTTATGGTTTCACTGAAATATCGGGCCCTAAATAAAAATAAATTGTCATAAAGGTTCGATAACGACATCTTAGGAATCACTGACATATATACAAATATATCGGCCTATGTATCGGTATCAGAAACCTTGTACTCCCTATTAACGATATCGCCATCGGCACACCAAAAATCCATATCAGTCGGGCTCTAGTCCAATATATCAAAATGTTTAATAACCTAAACAATTCGCCAAGAAGTCATTATATAATATCTCAGAATTTAATCAATTTGAGGGATCAAATGTTAACGTTTTGGGAGCAGCAGCGACTGAGCACAGTAAACTCCGCTGAATAAAACATAACGACGGTCTTTCGACTCCGTCGGCAGATGCCTAATGTGGAGGCCACCGCCTGTAGCTACATCTGTTCCTCTTAAGAGCCAGTCTGAATGACACTCTTGTTAATGGTAAAAAAAAAGAGGGTTAACAGCGAGCGCCAGGTCTTTGCCGGTCTCTCCCATCAGGAAAGAGAAAACACAACCCCAGCGAGCGAAGACGGGTCCCTGGTGGCCGCGCAGACTCTCACTGGCTGCCAAGAAGAGAAGAAGAGAAAGTCGAAGGCAGACTACAGCCTAGAAAAATCCTGATGCTTAACTCGCTGTCTGACAAAAAAGCTCCCTTTCCTATACTTCAACGTGTGGGCTGCTGGTGTCAAGACGGGAGGTCTAGACTTTGCAGTCAAAATTGGTTTCTGAAGGCTGATTACCGAAATTCTGCCCCTTTAAGATATTGATAGTTAATATGAATATGTTCCCTACAGTATTTCTTGTTGAAAACAGCCCACATGCAGAATGCAGAAATGGTTCAACAACCTACTGTTTCCATTTAAATGACGTATTGTCGTACATCTACGAACACACGCGCCGTTAAAAAGATCCCGTGCAGACCGACTCCCGTTTCTGGCGATTTGTGGCAAAGCAAATGATGGGCCCATATTAGCATTCCGCGAGCTAAAAATCTTCAACGAGCGAAGACAGATTCCTCCTTCTCAGGCCGGACATAACAAAGAATGGAGAGGGAAGTTGAGAGGGGCAGACAGGTGTGAAACAACCGGAGGGTTCATCTCGGGAGGAAATAGAAAACGATTGAGTTCACCCTCTCTGTCTGATCCTGTATAAAACTTGCTCTTTCACTTCTCATGAAGTATCTTCCCAGATATAAACACTATATTCAGAATGGGAAAAGGTTGCCGAGGTACAAGTCACCAATAAAATTTCACTTGTGATGAAGAGCCAGTATTAAAAAATGTTGGCTTCAATCCACTTGTATTTTAATGTAATTATGTAATAATATCTAAGAATTCATAAATGTAATTTCAAGCCAGGGAATTTTTAAAGCCTCACATTGGCGTTAGTCGCTCAGTTTTTACTGCAGCTTCAACAGAGTTGAGTTGAACCAGCGCACCGCCAATATACCTTCACCATATTGGAACAGCTCTCATGAGACTTCCCACAAAAAAGCACAACTGAATATTTTGCCCCATATATATATGTATATATGACAGCCAGTCGTGTCCCGCCTGTCGCCCGAGACACGATTGGCTGCAGCAACGCAGCAAGTAGTCGCAGGGTGGTGGCCATGTGGCTACTGGGCCGAGGAAACGTCCAAGGTCGAGCATCAAGAATGACTCATCAAATCTGCATCCTGCGCACACACACACCTCCAAAATCTACGAGGCCACTGCGTGTGCGAGTGTGTCCAGGCAGGTGTAGGTGTGTGTGTGTGTGTGTGTCCACAGTGCTTTGTTTCCACTGGATAGTGCTTAAAGAAGCCGGTGTGCCCCATCTCTCTCACTCCCTGCTTTTCTTTTTCCGTCACTCAGTATGTGTGTTTCAGAGAAAGTGTGTGTGCGTGTGTGTGTGCGTGCGTGTGTCGTATCTTAATGAAATCTGACAGAATTGTGACAATCAGTGAAGGAGCATCCTGCTGAGGTTAATAAGCTGTATTCCACACACACACACACACACACACACACACACACACACACACACACACACACACACACACACACACACACACACACACACACACACACACACACACACACACACACACACACACACACACACACACACACACACACACACACACACACACACACACACACACAAATCTCCTGTGTGTGTTTTCATTCACCTAAAATCATATTCTGAGATTAGGGAACTCTGACATCATGGCTGCTGCGAGGGGACGAATGTTTCCAGTTCATCGCCTCCAGAAAAAAGACCAAAACAGTGACATCTCTCTTCGTCCTCGTCCTCCACACACTTCCCGTTGGCTGCTGTGATAAATAACAGCTCGTAATGAGATGTCACTCTCAGCCTGTTTGGTCGTCTCCGCTGCCCCGCATCATTCACACCGCTCGCTCGTTTGTTCACTCGTTCACACACACACACACACACACACACACACACACACACACACACACACACACACACACACACACACACACACACACACACACACACACACACACACACACACACACACACACACACACACACACACACACACACACACACACACACACACACACACGTTACATTAGCTTCTATTTTTTTCCTAAATGTAATACGTGGTGAATGAGAAATCGTGTAGCAGGTGGCGAGTAGCAGCGGGAGTATTTTCACTCTGCCACGAAGAATTTATCAACATGAAAATACATGCATTTTAATCTGAAAACGCACCGTGCATAATCTGAGCGACAAATCTCCACATGACGAGCTTTTTAAACATTGGCACGGAATCATGCGAGTGCAACTAACTGGAGCTTTGGGATTTTTTTCCGGAATGAGTGATATCGCGCGGCGAAGATCCCGTATCAGCCTGATTCTCAATCCTCCGAGTCTGCAGCCGCACTCCTCTGACCATCTGCTCTCTAACCCCCGACCAGGCCACACAGATGACTGCACCACCACCCCTGGATTATGGCATCAACACACACAGGCACGCACACACACACACACACACACACGCATCTTGGATTTCATGCTGCTGCCAAGTGATGACTGTGTATTTGTGTAGACTGGTACGAACCGTCTTCCACATTACTGTACCCATGTAGGAAAATATAGGACATATGCTTCATTTTTTATTGATCGCTTCTTTTCCAGCAGTCATGAACAGACACTCGTGGCCCAATGTGAATATTGGGGGGATATTTTGGAGAATCATAAGATTAGAAAAATTGCTGAACCGTGTAGATTCTCATCTTTTTTGGGGTCTTTTGGTAGGAAGCACAATCAGAGAGGAGCTATAAGCTCGACTTGACGATGAATAAAAACACATAACAAATGGCGACGTCGCGCTGAGTTTCTGAGGTCAGGGTTGAGAAAAGCATTCCTCCAAAAAAATCAATCTTTATATTTTGAATTGAAAATCCTGCTGCCATCAAATGTTTATGTGCAACAGCAGCAGCGGCACACACACACACACACACACACACACACACACACACACACACACACACACACACACACACACACACACACACACACACACACACACACACACACACACACACACACACACACACACACACACACACACACACACACACACACACACACACACACACACACACACACACTACAGTATTTCCCTATCTTCTGTCTCTTTCAATCTCATCGTCCAGAAATACATGGAAAGCTCAGAGGTCTATTTCTGACTCACTTGGAGGCTAAAGTCAGTCAGGCATTGCTGATGCAACACACACACAGACACACACACACTCGCGTACACACACACACACTCTAGGCAAGGTAATACATTTCCCATAACGCGTTCTCCTGACGATGCAGAACGACACGCCGCCCTCTCCGTTTCCCAGAGCCCCAACGACAACCAGAGACTTGGGTTCCTGAGTCACTGTCGACAGGACGGGGCCGCGGAAAATCAGCTTTATTCCTCTTCCCACTTGTCCTACACCACATTCCACTGCCCTCAATTATAATTCATACAAAGAAAGAAACTTGTTGCCATAGCAGCAAAAAAAAATCATGACAGTGAAATCCATGCAGAGCCTGAACTACTACTACACAAAGGGGCCGGGGAGGGAAAAAGAAGGCAGATCTGTGGGATTAAAAATTACTGCAGGAAGTCATAAATAACAGTCGCAAGCAAAACAAGTCCTGCGTCACAAATCATGAAATTCAGAGGAGGAGGAGGAGGAGGAGGAGGGTCGCGATCAATGGCCGACGTACTGACTGACTGTGCATGAGAATGTGTTTGCGGCGTTTTTTGGCGTCAAAGCTCGACCGCTGCACGTCGATGCATCACTAAAAAAAAAGGGGCTGCGTGATGATGACACGTGTAATCATCAGAGATCGGGAAATGAGGAAAGATTGTCATACAGAGAAACTGACTTTTTTGGGGGGGGGAGGGGGGGTAAATCACAGTTTGCAGTCGGACGAGTGTGAAACACGAGAAGACACTCGGGGTGTTTAAAAGTAGGCCAGTCAACACATCGCGAGATGAAAAATTCAGACGCCTCCTCGATCACTCGTCGACTCGTTCCCTCAGAGACACGACGGAGCGAGCTGGAGATCGAGCAGCTCGTGGGGGGGGGTGGGGGGGTTGACCGACCCCGCAGAGATCAGGGGTCAGCGTGTGAGCAGATGGCCCCTGATGATCCCCGTTCCCCGGCTTTTGTCGCGGCCCGATACGACGAGGATCAGATGTGTCTGGGAATCACGTGGCTCGACACAGTGACTTGTGTCGAGTACGCTCAATATTACGCTCAATATTCAGCTCAATATTACGCTCAATATTCAGCGATGCCACTGTCTATGCTCCTGTTAAGCCATTGAACTGCATCTCCATCCTGTCGCCGAGCGGTGATCTGTTATATTTACTTTACACACTGTAGCTTTAAGTGTATTCTGGATTAGCTCTACTGTATTGTGCCTAATGCATATCAATGAGGTTGTTGCTGTCGGACGTTTGCCCATCAGCCACCGTAAAACAAAAAAAAAACTCTGTGAAACCTCTGAAGTTGCAGACACTTCCGAGCAAAGTTGTTGCCGAAATTGCTGAGGACAAGTGTTCGTTCAAAGCTACACTTCGTGATATTTAGAAGAACTTATTGACCAATACGAGTTAAATACAGTTCCAGGAGGTGGACCCGACCTCCGCGTGAGTCTCCATGTTTGCTACGTCGCGTTGAATACGCTTGTTGCACAAAACGGTTTCAGAATACGCCGGAAATGGAAACAGCGGTGCGCCACCATAAAGCGTCCCCTGTCGGCCGCCCAGTTGGTTGCAACTTTACCACCAGATGCCGCCAGAAAATGACAAAAAAAAAAAGACACACTGGGGGCTTTAAAAAGAAAAAATACAGGATTCAACTTAATATTTCACGTGTCCTTTCCTGGGCGGTGGTCTCAGAACAGTGACGGGTGAGAGAACGGATGCTCACATTACAGCAGGGACTGAGCTCGGCTGTATCACAAATCAGTCGTTAAATTATGTATAAAGTTTGTCTACAGGTGTCGAATAAAACTCAAATGTAAGACAAAGAAAATATGTGTGTGTGTAATGTTTGTGGTATAGTTTTCCTGTTAAACACTGGTAGGTTTTACTGCTAGTTACGAGGAAGAGTTAACTAACAAAAGACTTTTGCATTTCAATGTGACTTTAAAGAGTCCACACTGCACCGAGGCTTGGCACACACCGAGCTCCAAGGCTGCAGAATTATGGGGTGGGTTTTTTATTTATTTATTTTCTTCAGCCTCCACTTCCTCAGCACAAAGAGATATATATATATATACAGAGAGCACAAATCTAATGGCTGGAGTCAGTGGCGGATCCTTGGAGGGCTTGCGGGTGTCAAAACCCTTCAGGCGCAGGAGCAGGAGCAGGAGGAGGATGAGGAGGAGGAGGAAGAGGCACCTGGAAACATGTGAGGCTCATGGTTCAGACCTCCAGCTTGATGATAATGACACACCGGAGCCCGAAGAACCTGCGGCGAGGGAGGAGTTCGCTCGCTCGCTCTGTTTTAGAAGTTGGAACCATGTCATTTTGCCAAGTGGGCGATGAAAGCAGGGGAAAAACACACACCTTTGAAACGCCCTTGAAAGCCCCACAGGTACGATGAGCGTGGAGAGTTTAAACATCCCGTCGCCAATGAAGCATCTAAAATCAACTGATTCCTCTTGACGAGTTCCTACAATCAAATATGAACTGGAAGAACAGCGCACGTGGTTTAGTAGAACTATAGATCACGTGATGAATAAATGAATATTTGAGTGAAATGTACATGAAAAAGACAGAAAAATCCAAATGCACCACACGTGTGGTGGCGTTACTCAACGGGGGGGAATCGCGATGACCAACACAAGGAGAAGGATCGTGGAAATCTCATGATTTGATCCATTATGATTATGTCTTTGTTTCCATATGCATCAAAGTTTTTGCTGCATAATCAGAATGAATGGATGAATGTGGGTGAGTGCAACAAGAGTCTGCTCCTGCTGCTGTATAAAGGTGATTAATGAGTGATCTGATGAATGTCGAGGCTAATGACCTGTTATTGATGGATGCAGCATCACGAACACACCTTCAGGGGAAGCAAGATATAACCTCCCAGGAGAAACTGGCGCCAAACTCCGTCGAAGAATTGCACATTTTACGACTCATCTGGGCTTTTGACGTCGATGCGCGCGCGTGCTGCACATTTTAAAGCATTGTATGAAAAGATGTGGAGCTGATCTTCAATTCGGCATCTAATTTAAACACAAAGCAGCGTGAATGTCGATGAAAGATCAAACTTTAATGTTGATATCAAGTGTAACTCCACCAACATACAGCTGTGGTGCGCGGTCTAATTAAACAGATAATGACTTTGTTTTTGGAACTAATGTTTCGAGTGAGCTACAGGTATCTGAAGATGAACATTTTTTGGAGGGAAATCAACATTTTTCATTCACCTGGAGTTGTGTTCGCGTGCGCAAAATTGGCAGAATTCCCAACGGAGTTTGGTGCCGCGATGGTTTTAAAGGTACAAGACTCTTAAAACCCCCGCGGGGGTTGAAGCCACGCTGCCCGGGGGGGAGACAGAGAGAGACGGGGGGAGAGAGGACCAGGCCTCGTCACTAACCTTCGTCAGCTGCGCGATCTTCTTGCTCATCTTCAGGTGCAGGTCTTGGGTATATTCCATGGCGGCGATGCCGGCGGACTGGAGGCTGGACGCCGAGGAGGGAGCGCTGAATTTGCTGCCCGGACCGGCGGCGGCGGCGGAGGCGGCGGCGGGGCAGTAGTACTGCTGCTGCTGCCAGCCCGACCCAGTCGCCATCTTCACGGCGAGGATGAGGATGAGGATGATGCTTCAGATACGTATTGGGGCAGTAATAATATTAATAATTCAAAAAAAGTGGACGGTGTTCTGAAGGAGGCGGTGACGAGGGAACTGGGACAGTGTCGGGAAAAAAAAAATACAATTTCAACAAAACGAACCTCTCTTCGTCCGCACACTGTTAGAGATGGATGTCATTGTTTTGGCTCCGTGTCCCGTTTTAATAGTTCAACCGAAAACGAACGTCCGCGACGACGACGACGACGACGACCATCGTCCCGTCCTGCTCACAATGCGGTGGCCGGCTCCGGAGCTCCGAGTCGCGGGCTCCCGTCGCTGCTGTCACCTGCCCGCCGATGTGGAGCCGCTTCCGGGGGGGCGGGGGCAGCGGGTCCTCGGTCACCTTGATGCCGAGAGAAAGAACCGCCTCACCGGGAGCCGTTAGGAGCGAGTCCTGCTCCGGCTACATGGACGGAGGGACGTGTGTGTGTGTGTGTGTGTGTGTGTGTGAGTGAGTGTGTGTGTGTGTGTGTGTGTGACAGTGCGCCGCGGTTGGTTGCTGCTCCACTGTTGCCATGGATCACCTCAACACTCCGTCGTGCTGCGTTCACGTGAGGATGGGAGCAGCAGCGCCGCGTTCACGCGCTGTGGGACACCATTGGAAATTAGCACACTGGCTCCGACCCAGGGGAAATTCTGGCAGTTCTTTTTTTTTTTTTTTTTTTTTTTTTTTTAAATTTGCTCTTCCAGAATACGGTCTGGATCATCCCCTCCATTGGGAAGTGATTTTTTTTTTTGCTTCCCAATGCTTTATGCGCTCCCTGTTGCGTTCCAGGTTACCTCGGAACTCGGACCCCGAAAGTCGGATTGGTGATTTTTTTCCGACATCCCGAGTCTAACTCCGACTCGCAGGGCCGTTCCATTTGCAATGTTTCCGACTCCGATATCATACTGGAACGACAAACCCGAGTTGCGATTTCCGAGGTAAACTGGAACGCAGCATTATAACACGACACGGAAGGAAGCGACTATTGTAAACAAAGATGGCCGCCGCTGACGAACGAGCACTAGAAGTGCCTGATGTTTTCACATTTCTCCCACATAAACGGTAAAACAAGTTGTGTTTGAATCATAAAGCCAAGAAGGAAGAGATCCCTCTTTTTTTTATTATCCCTTTCTTCCCGGGAAGGTCAGGGTTGAGATAAAAATTAAAATTTTACACCACATTTTATTGTGATGTTTGACTATTCTAAGTTGACAAGGACGTCTCTCCAACATCACAGGTCAAAAATATAGAAAAAGACTTATTAACTTATTAATGTGCTCAGCTGACTATGAATCAGTCAGGCGTGTATGTCCAGTATTGCTGTGTGTCATGATTAGACTAATCAATACTGGTTATGGCCTTGACAACAGTATTTAGTCAATGCATGGTTGTTTGATTAATACATTTACTGTAAACTGACTCAACAATATGCTTCACAGTTAGAATATTAATCGTCACATTTAGCTTGTTTTCTATTAAATACAGTTACACAAAAATGCAGTTGGTATTTCTGATAGTAATCCACTGTGCTGTAATCGGCATTCAGGCTCCTGTCGTGTCATAGGTTGAAGGATTGTACATGAGCTTCCGACCTGATGCCGTTCTCCCCAGTTTGCGTGGAATTGCATGTTTTTTTTTACAAAGATTAAAACCTGGCCCACCATCTGCTCTGCACACGGAGGTTAACTGTTAACACGCCACCACCTGTTCAGCCCCACAGAGACCGTAAAAAACATGAGGACCACATGTTTGTGTTCTCGAACGCTTCACATAATAAAGAAAATAATATTTTTGAAATAACAACAAAAAAAAAAACTCCCAAAGAAGTAAGTTTGTAAAAAATTGAAATTCAAATGGAATAATTCTGTTGCACATTCCTCGTCTCCTCTTCTTGGATGCGAGCGTAAATTCCCAGGAGGGGAAGTCGTGTGAAGTACACAGATGTTCCATGGCACATGAATGCATCCAAGATGAATTTTTACAGTGACGTCGCTTCATCTATCGAAGCTTAACTTGAGTGAAATAAAACATTTAAAGTGACTGGGAAGGTACGCTGCAGGCAGCGACTCACACACTCACAGGTTCCCTGATGGTTTTCTATTTGTGGTTTAACGTGATGTCTGTGTATGTTTACAGGTTTGTGTTATAATTTATGATGTTGCACATTGATGCATACAGTATATTTGCATCGCTGTATTTTGTTATATTGCCGAAGCATTAAGTCCCAAAAACAACTGTCATCTACAAACTTATTTACATCAGAAGTAATGAACATTATCATTAATTGTCCCTTTATCCTGTAAAATTGGTGAGTGACTCTGGGCTATATATAATTTATTTTCCATCAAATATCATAAGGGTCCCAAGATCCAAATGAGCTACTGTACTATGGGCTTGCAGATGAGGGATAGTGGACAAAACAACGGCTGAAATAAATTGAGATCATCTAATCAGAGGTGGTGTATTATTTTTTTGTCTTTCAGAAAAATACGAACATTGGAGCAAAGTGCAAAAAATATATATGTATGAAAGATGCTTCAATTGTTAGCATGCTGGCTAACCAACTTACTACTTATATTAGTAACCTAAACCCAGCATTGTGCAGACTTTTAGAAAAAGGAAACCCCTTTTCTTTATGAAAAATATAATGTATGTACCAATGTATGTAGTCAGCTGGAAATATTAGGAAATCAAGGAGTGACAACCGGCTCATGATACAGTGGATAAAATCTGTGTCAAATCTGGAATTGCAGCAAACAAAACTAACATTTTTACCTCTTTGTGAAATCACAGATCTATAATAACTGTAAACATGTCCCCGTTGTCACTGTAAACTACACATGTGGGTAGCAACAATAACTGAGTTGCTAAGTGAACCATCAATTATGCATTTAAAAAAAAAAAGAGTATGTGATTACAGTATGTGTCAAATAGGTAAATTGTAGTTCTATATAATTTCCCAAACCCCTAAATAACCTCAACATCATGGCAATAACTAAGCCCAACCTGAAGTCATAGAGAGGTCAAACAGAACAAAAACGCACACACTTTATAATCACTCTTGTTCACCGGAGCCTGAAGGAAATATGAGAGCGTTCATTTCTGTGTTGTCTTTCTCCTGCTGTGGGTCAATAACTCTCTTAACCTTCGGGGGCGATGAAAACTTACCGGAGGAAGTAAAGCTTTATTTATATGGCACTTGTTAAAGGTCATGTACTGTATATAGCCACTGGAGCCCCGGCGCCTCGCACCAGGCCACACCTCTCCCGTCTCTTCGTTCTTGCCGTGGCGGAAAGCGTCCTGATTGTGGGCGACGTGAGCAAAGTCTCGTTGGTGCTAAACATCATCATGCTGCCGCCGATGTGTCCTTGCTGTGAACAATTGAACATGTGACACCTCGGGGGGGGGGGGGGGGGGGGGGGGGGGGCATCAATGAGCTCTGACAAATCCTCTGCATCTGCCGCCATTTAGCGGCAAAAGCCTCAACTCGCGGAAAAAGGAATAAAACATTTCAGGGACAAAGTGAAGGAAGACACCGATGAGTGACGGGATGTCAGCAGGATGACGGACGAGTGTGAGCGTTGTTGATCTTCTTCACCTAGCGTTCGCCAAGAGAGCAAATTAGGTATATTCGCAAAAAAGTCACACAGACGCTGCGTATAAAATGACACTACAAGACTGAGCGACAGGGGGTCACACAGGACACGATCTCTGACCAGGAGAACCCCCGACTACTCCGTAGTCCTGTGCTCTGATTGGCTGCTCTGATAGCGTGACTCTCGAATCGCGTCTCTGAAGAGTTCACACATAGTCGTTGGTTGACCAAACGCCGATATGGCTCCGATCTGGGGCGTCCGTCGGGGCGTTCCAGAGATTTTGTCAGCGAGAGGAAAATCGGGGCCAAAAGATCCCGTAGCGTGAACTCGGCAGCATCCTTTGAAGGGTCACAGGGGGGCGGAGCCAATCCCAGCTGACCCGGGCAGTTCGCCCAGCGTATCGCATTGAACTAGGCTGCAAGTCTTTGGACTTTGGGAGGAGTTCAGGGTGCCTGAAGAAAACCCCTGCAGATAAAACAGTTAAACTCCACACAGAAAGGCCCCTGGCTGGTCGTCGGGGTCCAATCCAGAACCTCCCTGCCGTCAAACGACAGTTCTGGCCCCAAAAATTACAACTTACTTGTATAGGAATCGTATTCTTGCTTGATTTTTGCCTTTCCTACCATGAGAGGCGTCGATGGACCTGATGGGAGTCGGGTCTGGTTTAAATAGCTGCCAGATCTTGGTGCAGTTTTTCTTCAGACTTCACAAGAATCAGCTCCAGTTGGAGCCACTTGTGTGTGCAAGTGTCGAGGCCCCGTCGACCGAGCTGAGGACAAATCTGGTGCGACGCGGAAAGAAAGATGAATTTAGGCGACTGGTGTTTTGGTCTTCCAACACCAGGGAACGATCCCGTTTGGCTGAAGAAGCGACGGTATTAGACTGCAGTGTTACACATATTTTCATTCCCAATAGCGGTTGACAGGCTGTTAAAGTCCATGAACCTCCGCCGTTGTCAGTATTTGTCTCTGCGCTGGGGATATAATGAAGAGAACAAGACTGAGCCCAGACCCTCCGGAGGCCACTTCCCTTCGGCGTCATGTCGGTGTCATTGAGGGGGCTGGCAGGGGACACTTATTCCTCTCCGCTCATATCAGTGAATCAATAAAACTAAAATGCGCTCTGAGCGGGGAGCAGCATCCTCGGCTGTCCCTCTTTGTTTTTCAGTAAACTCGGTCATGTCGCAGTGACAGCAGCTGCCTCAGCCCTTTCATTTATTAATTCCCGTCTTGGGACGCGGAAAATCTTATTACTGCAACTGACCGCGCGCATCAATATGGCAGAGTCCTGCACCACCGCAGTGTTTCAACACCAGTTCCTGCAACGAGGTATATTTACAGTTCCTGGGAGATAAACAAGGAAGAAATACCTGGTTTTAATTAAATGTATCAAATCCGAAATACAGTATCTCATTAAATTTGCTCGTAGCTCGTAAGAATCACGGGTTTCATGTTCAGTCAGCTGCTGTTCGATGAAGACGAGTTGTTCTTCTGGACACGTCAGGCCTCAGGCAGAGGAACAGAAATTCATTCTGACGGTTCCAGATACATTCGATTTTATAGAAAATTTTTACTCAATGACTTCACCTGCATTATCTACTAAAAATGTTCTTGCAGCAGTTTCTCTGAGAACTTGTTCCTTTGAAGATTCATATGATTTGTGAATTGCATCCTACTGAATTTCTGTTGTTTAGTGTTTTTGCATTCTTCTACTTTTATCCAGTTTGAGTTTTTTTGTTCACTCGAGCAGTGTTTTTATCTAACTTTTTGAATTAGGGCCTGAGCTCCACTGACAGAGTCAGAGCTCCAAGTTGAGCTCCAATCTGGGACACCTCGGGATCCTGGAGGAGCTACATGTCCCACCAGGCCTGGGACACCTCGGGATCCCCCAGGGGGCGCTGGAGGAGCTACATGTCCCACCAGGGGGCGCTGGAGGAGCTACATGTCCCATCAGGCCTGGGACACCTCGGGATCCCCCAGGGGGCGCTGGAGGAGCTACATGTCCCACCAGGCCTGGGACACCTCGGGATCCCCCAGGGGGCGCTGGAGGAGCTACATGTCCCACCAGGCCTGGGACACCTCGGGATCCCCCAGGGGGCGCTGGAGGAGCTACATGTCCCATCAGGCCTGGGACACCTCGGGATCCCCCAGGGGGCGCTGGAGGAGCTACATGTCCCATCAGGCCTGGGACACCTCGGGATCCCCCAGGGGGCGCTGGAGGAGCTACATGTCCCACCAGGGGGCGCTGGAGGAGCTACATGTCCCACCAGGCCTGGGACACCTCGGGATCCCCCAGGGGGCGCTGGAGGAGCTACATGTCCCACCAGGCCTGGGACACCTCGGGATCCCCCAGGGGGCGCTGGAGGAGCTACATGTCCCACCAGGCCTGGGACACCTCGGGATCCCCCAGGGGGCGCTGGAGGAGCGTGGAGAGGGGGACGTCCCGGACATCCTGATCGATTGAGTTGAACGAACTCTCATCTGTTCGCCCATTCAACTTATTTCTAGGAAAAAGACTATATTCCTTAATATTAAAGTAATAACTACTGTACATCAGGAAAAAAAAAAACCTTTACTAGCAGATTTGCCCATCGCTACTTTGGACCTCGCTCAGAAAAACTGGCCTGGTGTTTTGGCCGTCGGTCAGTTCTGACCGCGCAATCGGTGCCAGCGCGCAATTCCCAGACCGATCAGTGATTGTGATGATCTGTAAAATAGGCCATATCCCGATTCGACTGGGCTCTTGTTGAATAATGAAGAGGGACGCGCTGGCTCGGCTTCATCTGCACTGAGTCGGGGTCCTTCTGCGGATCAGCCTTTGTGTGTGTGTGTGTGTGTGTCTGTGTCTGTGTGTGTGTGTGTGTGTGTGTGTGTGTGTGTGTGTGGGGGGGGGGGGGGGGGGGGGGGGGGGGGGGGGGGGGGGTTTTCGGAGAAAAAGTGAAAACGGTGCGAGCTGTGGGAATATGGATCGTGTCTGGTTCGACCAAATGATGGACCGCTCGCTATTGTTCCCTATTGTGCAGTGGGGATTGATACTGTGACTGTAAACACACACACACACACACACACACACACGCACACACACACGGGCGTAGCACTGGGCACTCGGCATGAGCACCTGTCAGCTGATCTACTGACCGGTGACTCAGGGAAGTGAAGTCTGGCTCCCAGAATAGCAGCGACCTCGCGGAAATCGTAACTTTTACTACCTGAATACATCAGGAGTTAGAGAGTTACTATCAGAACACACACACACACACACACACACACACACACAGTATCATAAATGAATCAGCATCATAGCTGCGGGGCCCCACAGAGACTGATTATGTAAAGGGCCCAGAATCTGGTGCTACGCCCCTGTACACACACACACACACACACTCACACACACACACACACACACACACACACACACACTTGTTTGTCATCAATCTGCGTTTCTATTTCTGGAGGACGGGATATTGAGGCGCGCACTCCGCTTCACTTCTTCGAGCTTAATAACAGGAATATTTTGTAGGTTCGTGTCGTCGAGGGGAACAAACTGAATCCCGCAATTCAATTAGGAGCGAGGCCGGCGGCGGCGTCTCACCCAAAAAGTAATAAAGTTGAGGACATAATAACCAGGAGAATCTAATCTCTCTCTCTCTCTCTGTGCTCCCGACAGACACGGCGTTAAGACCGGAGGAAGAACCATCAAGTGGAAACATGTTTGCATCCGTAGCTTCAGAGGAGAGAAACACACGATTAGGTCAATTCAAAGCAAATGTGTGAGATCGGCTAAATATTTATATATAACATGTATATCTATGTATATATAGATATCTGTATCTTTGTCTCGTAGTGACGCCGCGATGGAACACCAAGACTTTTTCTTCCAGCTACTCGCTGCTCGTTCCTCAGTCAAGTCTCAGGATCCTGACGCTCTGGAGTTTAATCTGTTTTTTAATCAAGTAATGATTAAAATATATTTTATGTAAAAGACTTTCAATGGCTGAAATTTTTTTAAAATCGGTTTCAAATTTTCTTTTATGTTATTTTTTCTCATGATGTTTAGTTCAGTGCTGTTTAGTTCTGCTTTACTCCGTAACGCTCGTCCACAATCTGGAAGGTCGGTAGTTTTTTCGATCCGTGGACGAGAACATTCAACCAGAGAACATTCAACCAGAGAACATTCAACCAGAGAACATTCAACCAGAGAACATTCAACCAGAGAACATTCAACCAGAGAACATTCAACCAGAGAACATTCAACCAGAGAACATTCAACCAGAGAACATTCAACCAGAGAACATTCAACCAGAGAACATTCAACCAGAGAACATTCAACCAGAGAACATTCAACCAGAGAACATTCACCGCTTAGTTTGGTGAGTTAGTTCATTGGAACACGGGACATTCGTCCAACAAACGAAGTTTAAGAACTAAGTTCACATCCCTCCATCCCTCGACCCTCATCCCTTCATCCCTCCATCCCTCGACCCTCATCCCTTCATCCCTCCATCCCTCATCCCTCCATCCCTCATCCCTCCATCCCTCGACCCTCATCCCTTCATCCCTCCATCCCTCGACCCTCATCTCTCCATCCCTCCATCCCTCGACCCTCATCCCTTCATCCCTCCATCCCTCGACCCTCATCTCTTCATCCCTCCATCCCTCGACCCTCATCCCTTCATCCCTCGACCCTCATCCCTTCATCCCTCCATCCCTCGACCCTCATCCCTTCATCCCTTGACCCTCATCCCTTCATCCCTCCATCCCTCGACCCTCATCCCTTCATCCCTCGACCCTCATCCCTTCATCCCTCCATCCCTCGACCCTTCATCCCTTCATCCCTCGACCCTTCATCTCTCCATCCCTCGACCCTTCATCCCTCTACCCTTCATCCCTCCATCCCTCGACCCTTCATCCCTTCATCCCTCGACCCTTCATCTTTCCATCCCTCGACCCCTCATCCCTTATCCCACACCCCTTGATCCCTCATCCCCTCATCCTTCATCTTTCCATCCCTCGACCCTTCATCCCTCATCCCTCATCCCCTCATCCTTCATCCCTCGACCCTTCATCTCTCCATCCCTTCATCCCTCTACCCTTCATCTTTCCATCCCTCGACCCTTCATCCCTCATCCCTCATCCCCTCATCCCTTCATCCCTTCATCCCCTCATCCCTTCATCCCTCGACCCTCATTCCTTCTCCCCCCCCCCTCATCCCAATACTCAACCTGTGATAAGATCATTGTTGTTCCAGACCCGTGGGCCTGGTCCTTGTCAGTGAAACCACGTCTCATGAAACAAACAACGGACGACGATCACAGACGAGGACGCGTCATGAACATTGACGGAGGGTAAAAAAAGAAAAGGCCTCGCTGGATCATTAGGTGCCGTTGCCTTCGCCCCGTCGCACCTTATGGATCCGTAAATGTGTCACGCTGTCGTCATGGAGAAGTGGCGGCCCAGTGGATGAGCGACGTCCTGCGCTATTGATGTTGGGATGCGAGTAATGGCCTCGCTATTGAGCTCAGAGAGGTTTGGATGAGGGGAAGATCTATTATCCTCCTCCTCCTCCTCCGTGTGTGTGTGTGTGTGTGTGTGTGTGTGTGTGTGTGTGTGTGTGTGTGTGAGAGGAGCAGTAGAGCTGTAGACGTAGATGACGCAGCGTCGACACTGAGGTTGGAGTCTGGTTCCTGTGAACGCTCCCACGTCACCGTGCGGTCAGTGAACGCAGCGTTCGAGTTTGGTCTGGTCCCAGATCTCGACGGTCGAACGTCCAACGAACCTGAACGAACAGAAAATACAAACTTTTGACGAGAGGAGTTTCTTCCGGTGCTTGAAATTGCCAGATGAATGTGTCAAAAAAGAAAACTACCCGTTTCCTCTAATTGGAGACGAGAAGTTTAACATGCGAGAGGAAAAGGCTACAAGTTCCCTTGTGTTTAAAAAAAATGTAACTTTAACAAACTTTTTGTTTTCGGGAAAAACTGTTAAAAAAGTGAAGAATTTTTAGCGGATACAGAATTGGGGGTGTGGCCTGACTGAGCTCGTCCACTGCTCTCCTACCTCCGCCTGCAACCAAGCACCGATTGGACGGTACCAGCTGTCGATCAGGCTGTATCCAGTCTATTTGACTCTGAATGAACCATAATGTACAAAATGAACATCACGATGTGTCGACGAAGACTTGAAACCAGAGACTGAACCATGAACTCCTCCGGAAAATCTTCGCTGACGTCACGAATCAAGCGAGAGGTGGATCAGTGGGGTCGCCCCCTGCTGGTCATTACAGAGAATGCGTGGTGACGTAACAAACTGTGAAGCTACAATTTGAGAAAAGTTTCCAGATATCGCACCTCGTGTTTTTCCGCCCAGGTGAAACTACGACGTCGTCGCGTCGCTTTCAATGTTGCTGCCGCAATGAATTGTGGGACGGCGGCGTGTTCTCCTTCCCGTCCATCTTCACTGACGTTATAAATGGAGTTAGAGTCGCCCTCTGCTGGTCCTTCAAGAGAACACATCCAGTCGTCTATACGCTCTCTGATCAGATACGGTACGAGGATCTTTGATCGTCAGAACTCGACGTGATTCTGCTCCAATCATAAAAACAATCAAATTCATTTTATCAACATTGATTAAAAACATACGTTTGGGTTCATTTTCTAAATATTTCAAGATACTTATGTTTAAAAAATGTAGAATTATGTCACTGGTACTTCTGTTAATCTGCTGTGCAATGCAATATAATTTACTGTGGCACTTACAGTAATGTACAGTATACACACACACATTAATAATAACCATCAGGCTTCATAATCTGTGTCACTCACTGTGCTATGTGCCAGAGAGAATAATAAACAGTTACATAATAATCCCCGACATGGATTATCATCTGGAGAGTCGACGAGTTGACAGGAAAATGTTTTGCCTGGGGAATCAGATTTCTTTTCTTTCCTCGGTTTCATCGAGTCTCTGAAACGTCTGAGATGAAGTGAAGTAGAAACTCTCCCGCAGTCGGACGAGCAGGAATAAAACTGTCGCTCGGCTGAAACAATAAGATTCATCATGATAATATCTCACAGAAAATCAAATCACAGTCTGTGATACAGGATTCTTTTGCGAAGCCAGAGGCAGAACACGTACTGTACTGTACTGTACTGCGAACACAAACATCCATCAACGTGTTCACAAGGAAACTGAACAAGTTTTTCAAGAGGAAACACACACAAAGAAACAAACCTGGAGTCTGTTTCCTCTGTTCTTCAATAAAAGATGAAGCACAGGAGAGAAAAAAAACTGTTCCTGCTTCAGGCTTGTTCAACACACACACACACACACACACACACACACACACACACACACACACACACACACACACACACACACACACACACACACACACACACACACACACACACACACACACACACACACACACACACACACACACACACACACACACACACACACCTACCTCTCTTTGGACAGTAATAAATAATAATAATAATAATAATAATAATAAAGAACACTTTCCCCTGAGGCGACTCACACTTCAGTCACATTAGCAGCTTCTGACATCGACGTGTGAAATAATGAATACGATGGAAAGAAAAAAGGTTTCATGCAAACACGTTTCATCGACTCGTCAGAAACAAACAAAGCTTTTGATTTGACCGGATAAGAAACAATACAGTTCTGGATATTAATTACATCTCGTCTCTCTGGAGACCGGACACCTTTGTGTCGGAGGTCAAAGGTCGATGAGCTGCTCGACTCTTCTGGGCTTTCAGACGTCACCGGTGGTTGAAGGGGTTCTGTTGCCCGACGGTCTGACGGGGGGGGGGGGGGGGAGTTAGGTTTGAGAGTTTGAGAAGAAGAAGTTAGTTTGTGAGCTTCAGCAGAAGAAGGAAACTCGCTCAATGTTAAAATCTGGAACACGTGTAACGTGCACATTAGATAGAAAACGTGTGATCCTCTGCCGCCCTCTGCTGGTTCTCAGGAGAACTGTCCACTCACACGAGGAGAAATCATATCTGACACATGAAGATGAAATAAAACCATCAGAGTTCAGAGTGTTTGACCTGCGATTCATTGAAACAGGTTGAATTATTAGTTTTTTCTTTTCTTTTGCTGACTGTTCATTCTGTTTCTGCTCGACAGGTCGGAGACATAAATGTTTGGTTTTCCAGTTTTTCCCAGAATTCTCCAAACTTGGAGATCAGAGGTTCGTCTTGGCGACACAGGTGAGTGAATGTGGTGGGCGGAGCTTCTGAAGGGAGGGCTGTGTTCGATTGGCTGTCGAGTTCGACCGTCATCAAACTTTCTCCTGCATCGCCGAACTCTTCCTCTAATTCATACCAGATCTGACACGTAAAGAATTCTTCTGAGGCCAAAACCACCAGTTATTAAAAGATTTTCTTTATTCACAATAGAAGTGTAACAAATATAGTTTATTAAAAAGTCTGCTGCTTATTAATATCATTTTAATCCATAATCTCAGCAAGATTTTTATATAAATGTAGAACGGCCCATTTGCCAGAATGGAATATTTACATTTTTTGTTGTCAATAACAATAATAATATTAAGAACAACAACAACAATAATATTAACACAATAAAACAAATTTCCCCACAAAATTAAAAGTATTGCATATAAATGCAAAAGTAAACTATGTGCAATGGAATGATTATCAGCAATAGTTTGAACAAAAACATTTCTGAGGTTGGTTTCACACGTTTAGACCTTTTAAAGGGAAATGACAAACTTTTTAGGAGTTGAGGTTATTTAAATCTCAGGAAAACAAACAGATTTATTCAGACTTTTTAAGGGAAGCTGAGTATAAAAAGTGAACTCCTAAAACGGGCGTCATTCCCCTTTAATATCCACTGGTTGAAAGGCATCGGAACGCAACAGACCGTCAACACTACAACATTCAGAACCAAAAAGAAACAAAAATCACCAGAAAGACAATTCAACGTTTTTAAGGAAATTAAAACCAAACAAGGAGCAGATGCCTGATGTCACGTTACAGTGATGGACGACCACCTGCACTTCCTCCCCGAACAGGAAGTGAATCGACCACATCAGTGTCACACGAGCGGGAACAAAAAAAGAAACTTTCAAAAATGTGATAAAAAAAATCAGACTTCCTCCGGAAAATGCGGTGAACAAGACATTTGAGTCTAAAGTAAAAAAAATCTTCCAACGAGCCGAAGGTTGTTTTTTTTGATTTAAAGCCGCAGAACTTCACCGACGAACCTCAACACACGGGACGGAGACGGAGAACCGTCGCTCCTCTACCAGGAAGTAAAGGTTCATGAGAAGTTCTCCGCCCAGTTTTTCAAGCCGAAATATTTAATGCTTCCACCAGAGGGCGACTCAAAAGCTCAAAATCTATAGTTGAAACAAGCAAAATCTTTAAAGGGGCAGTGCGCGATTTTACTCCAATAGACACTTTGGTCAAATTCCACTAATATTTCCGTGTGCTGAAAACATTTGTAAACATCACTCACTCCCCGACACTTTAAGGAAAGTGCTGCCGACAGACGCTACGACTCAGGGGTTTTGGCCAATAGCGGTCAGCGCGTCCGTCTCCCGTAACCGAGGCCGTGGGCTCGAGCCCCGACCAGTAGAGTCGGGGGAAAAAAATCAACGACGAAAGATCTTTCTTTAAAATCACGTACTGCCCCTTTATCCGATTAATCAACGATCAAGAAATAACAAATCGACCAACTCATTAAACAACAAAGTACGACGATCGTCAGGTTCCAGCTTCTCCAATGTGAAGATTTCCTGCTTTTCTCCATTTTGAATAATTGAAAATAGTTTTGTATTTTTATACTTTTGTATCATCTAACGTCACTTTACCAGGAGATCAAATCCAACGGCCTGAATATAACCAGCGTCGCATTGGCCTCATACAATATGAAGGTCATTCATTGGTCCCCAGCTCAATGGTCACCAACTTCAAACTTGAATTTAAATGTGAAGGAAAAAAAGAAAATCCAAAACACTGAAGCGTCTTTACAGTGGAAACAGTCACGGGACCAAATCACTGCGGGCGACCCGGAGCGATGGCGAAGCAGCGTCACGGCACCGCGGACCAGAGTTTCAAGTTTCAAGGTGAGACGCGTGCGAGCGGAGCAGCGTCGGCATCTGAACACTTCACCGTACGATGAACACTTGAACCTCCACCGGCGTCAGAACGACGAGGAGGAACACGAGGCCGTTTTCATGTTCCACAGAAAGAAGAAAACTAAAACACATCGGGATCATTTCCTACACGACGAACACACACACACACACACACACACACACACACACACACACACACACACACACACACACACACACACACACACACACACACACACACACACACACACACACACACACACACACACACACACACACACACACACACACACACAGACACACACACACACACACACACACACACACACACACACCTACCTTTCCCCGTATGTGCTTAACGAGATAAAACTAAATTAAGCGATAACAGAAGCACACAGAAGATATTCACCCTCTCCACTTCACATTGGATCATACATTCATACAGTTCGTTGTTCGGTCGACTTCCTTTGATTCTTTCTGCCACGACTAAACGTCACTTCATCAAAAGATACAAAGATTCTCTTTTTGTTTTGTTTTTTTTTGTCATTTTTTAAATACGTCTATGAATTATTGGCGGAAGCTTTTTCCCCCCACGAGCTCTCACCTTGTAGCTCGCGACGTGATTTTTGGCAGATAAACAGGAAGTTGCTCCTGAAGCCTCGAGTGGAGGATTGTGACCCGGTGAACCCACAGCGCCACCTGCTGGAGCGGAGGGGTCACATCCCCGCGCCCCCCCCGCGTCCTCTAGACGTCCACGACTACAGAATAAATTAACAAGTCAGCAAAAAGGAAAAAAAAAGAAATAACAAGACAAAATGCACCTTTACAGTTCATCGTCACATGGATCATAAGGTGGAACAGACTCAGTCCGTACAGCGATGGAGACGAGGACGCGGCTGACTGACGCGCGTGTGTCGGGGCGTCACGTGCTTATTTTTGGTTTTTATTCTTAGAGAAAAAAATGAAGAAATAAATAAAATGTAGTGACTTTGTCACTTCCATCCGATCTCCCCCTCCAGGCGGATAACATAACATGATCTGAGGTTGATGATGAAACATGATTTGGTAAAACAAACTTCTGGTTCACTTCTTCTTCTACTTTCTGAAATCAACGCGTCGGCGTCTTTCTGCAGTAGCCAACTTTTAAACTTAAACTTTCTTCTTTTTAAACGCGTGGACGTAATAAAACAAATCTAGGTTTTTTTTGTAAAGTGATACGGAAACATGGACTTTTCCTTTTACAAACTGCTGCGGTGTGTTTTCTGTAGGAGTTGGTTTTCTCCCGCTCGGAGGTTCTCGGGCTCAACGTCTTCAAAGCACATTAGTACAGTAAGTCGTCTGATTAAAGCTCAGTGGGAAGGAGCAGGAGGACCGGGGCTTCGCTGGAAATAAGAAACACTGATGAATACATCCCTGGCAACATCTCTTGGGATGAAGATACATGAAATATATCGTTTCAGTGATTCAGGTCCGATTTCTCGGTTTCATACTTTCCCAGATTCGCAGACGTTGAAGCGTTTTTCCAAAAAGTTTTGAGCTCAAAATAGGATCAAATCTATGAAAGAGTATCGGAGTGTTCGTCCTTCAGCCCAGGTCTCACGTGCACTGTAATGAGAACCTCTCACCACTAGATGTCAGTGTTGGCGAGCGGAGGACCTGGGAGACGGAACTCTCCCTCTGGTCTCAGAGACTCTGGTGCTGAAACTCGACTGGTCTGTGATCTGTGTGAGCCGCCTCTCCCTCCCTCCGACCCTGCTCAACAGCGAAGGCACTAGATCGAAGACTAAACTGGATCCAACCTGGCCACAGTTCTGTGTGGCGCCTGGAGGAAGACGGAAAGAAATATGAAAAGTGGGGCGAGCGGGACGTCGTTCTGCCGAGGACAGGTCGCGTCGGCACGGAGACGTAGAGGATGAGGAGGGGAAGGTCTGCGTCGAGTCAGTTTGGCTTCTCGTGTGTGTGTGTGTGTGTGTGTGTGTGTGTGTGTGTGTGTGTGTGTGTGTGTGTGTGTGCGCGGAGGGGAAAGGTCCCAGGCGAAGTCCAGAGTCTGCGTCTCCTCACGGAGGAGAGAAGATCCTGCAGCCTCAAGGACGCTGGAGGACGGAGAGGACGGAGAAGAAGAAGAAGAAGGTCCGACCGATACACGTGACATCACCACTAGTCCGCTGATGACAACTACAAATATGAATTCATATAACTAGGTTGTTTGAGTTTGTCTCTACACATGACCGGATTTAGATTTAAAGACGTTGAACATCAAGACTTCAAGAGAAAGAAAACAAGACTGACATTTCAACGACGACAGCCTAATGAAACTTAACTTGACAAGCTTTCCCCCGGAGCTTTCACCCACTCGTCATGGTCCTGCTCCTTCGCACGGCGGGTGAGTGAGTTTAAGAGTTCAATAATAATGATAACAATAATGTATTTGATTCACAGGGCGCCTTCCAAGGTGGCCATGGCCGCTTTGAAGAGGAAGACTGTAAGATGTGGGTGAAAGCTCCGGAATCTACTCTCAAAATGCCGTTTGAGTTTTCTTTCCTCCGGCTCCTGTGTCGGTCAAACCTCTGGACTATTGGTGCAAACGTGAGAAGAGAGAAATAAACCCAGAGGCCGAGAAGCCGAAACAAAGACGCAGAGGAACAGGAACAACCTTGTGTGAACGTCTCGGGCAGGAAGCGGAGGAGCCGGTGTCACCGAACTCGGAGGACGGAAGGAAGGAGTCAGGTGTTGCAGGCGGCGGAAGCAGAAGCAGAAGGCGGTTGTGCTGCGACTCCTCAAAAACTGAAGACGGTGTCGAAGCTCAGTTTGGGCAAAAGCGGTTCCTGCTCAGATCTTGAAGCCGTACAGAAAAAGACAAGACGATGCGTGAGAGGCGAGCGGATCCTCCTGCAGATCACCGGCCCGAGAGCCGGAGTCCATCTGTGATTGGTCCCCCCCCCACACACAACAAAAATCTGGGTCCACAACATCCACGTCTGGGAGACGACTGGTTCACGTCCGTCGGTGTTTCTCCTTCACGCGGCTGCAGCGTCCCACCAAATACTGTCGGACGTACAGTGTGATGATCGGATTCTTTAAGGTGACAAACCCCCACCACATCTCCACAAAGTACCAGTTTCATAATCAAAGAAAACTAAAAAGAACAAAACCCCACAACACCAGTCTGAAGATGCATTATCCTGCAATTTAGCACATTATCCGTTTTAAACTCGTATCCAGGGCCGATTCGTTTATCACATTATTCAGTAGTAAAAAAAAAGAATGTATAAAGTTGGTCCACGTCAGTGTCTGGACTCAACTAGCGCTTAAGAAAAAGAACTAAAGACTGGACTCTGCAGCGAGAACTCTGCTCCAATCGGACTCAAATTCAGTTTTGATCCCGCTGGAGAAACAGAGGTGAAATCCGTCCCGTCGCCGTCGGAGACCCCAACGGTCCGAGGCGGACGGAGGCTCAGGTTCACAGGATCAGACGTTCTCGCACTTGGTTCTTTTTCTCGCTTCCTTCCCGTGGAACGCCGGCGCAGGACGGAGGCGCTGCTACTCCACCTCGTTGGGTCGCTCCGTCTTGTCCTTGGCGATGACCGGCAGGGGGTGGGCCTCGGTGTTGAACACCCAGTGGTCGAACGGTAGGTGGTCGTCGTCGGAGAAGAGCAGGTAGAGATACCTGGAGGAGACGAGCACAGAGGGAGACGCGTTAATGCAACACAAGATGAGAAAAACGTGTCCTGGTGGTTATGAAAATTAACAATTTAATATAACTGGAAACACGTGTTGTGAGCGAAGGCTCTGTTTTCATCAGGTGGGAACACTTTTATGACCTTAAAGCTACAGAACTTGAATATATTGTCCATAACTGTGTGTTCATAAATGTATAATCAACTCTGAATGAGTTAAATAGAGTTACGTGAGGTGGACCGACCTTTTTGATTCTCAGTTGGTTGCAGTTTGCAACTTTACCACCAGATGGCGCCAGAAAATTACAAAATTAAACACTGGGGCTTTAAATTTACCTGTACGAAAAAAACGTTTCGTACGTTTCTATTTTCTCAATTTAAGTTTGTAATATTTGATTGTATGAGTTTTTCCTTTTTATTTATAATCATTTATAACAAAGTTTATGGTTAAACTGTGAAACAAAAGCCAAGATGTGAGCATCTGAAATTTTTAATCAGTCGGGTTCTACAGTGCATTTCAGTCAGCACCGTGACCTTTTACCTGTATTTACTGTAATTACAGTTGCAGAAGCTAAAAAACTCGGCAACGGAACCAACAAATAAAAAAATTGGTCAACATTTGTGTTCGTGGAGAAAATTCAGGGTTAAATTTATTTAAGACGAATGAAACTTAATGAACGAGCTGAGAGGCTCGTTGTGAACGAGGCCCTGGAACCAGCCTCCTCCTGCTCCTCCTCCTCCTCCTCTTCCTCCTGCTCCTCCTGCTCCTCCTCCTCCTCCTCTTCCTCCTCCTCCTCCTCCTCTTCCTCCTGCTCCTCCTCCTCCTCCTCTTCCTCCTCCTCCTGCTCCTCCTCCTCCTGCTACTCCTCCTCCTCCTCTTCCTCCTCCTCCTGCTCCTCCTCCTCCTGCTCCTCCTCCTCCTGCTACTCCTCCTCCTCCTCCTCCTCCTCACGACCCCTGGGCAGCAGTGAGTGATGGAGGGCCGACAGCCGGGTGAAGTACGACCGTGTCCTTGGCAGCGGCGGGAGGATGAGAGACAGGTCGTGGCTCCACGTGATGCCACGACCAAGTGTAACGTTTCGAGGTGACTAGACTTAAAAAAGGTTTTGGTCTTGAACTGGGATCAATGTTCTCAGGTCCAGTGAGGTCGGACTCTGGCATCAACTGTAACTGTCAATCAGCCTCAAAGTGTCTGTGGACGACTTCTGATAAGAGACGATGCTAATGAGACATTTAGAAAAATGTCATCTCTCACTCTCAGCCATTTTTTATCTCAACAAATTGATCTGCAAAAGGAATCCAGACATCTCACACACGTGTGTGTGTGTGTGTGTGTGTGTGTGTGTGTGTGTGTTAATCAGGAATAGAGGGTGACGCCTGTTAAAATTGACAGCCCATAAAGAAGCTGGATCAGGCTCTTTTAGCCTAACCTTGACTTCCTGTAAACGGCCGCCCGGCTTCCAGGAGGAGGAGGAGGAGGACGTGAAGAGGGGCGGGGAGAGGTGGAGGATGAGGGAGGCCATAAAAATATTGATGGAGGTAAAAGGCAACAGAGAGAGAGGACGATAAATTTGGTCCACCAGGACCGATGTCGGCGGTGACACATATATATATATATATGTACATATTTTTTTGGGGGGGGGCCATAATGATAGAGATAATAAAACTTCAGGGATGATTAAAATACATAATTTAAAATCATTTAATTTCATATTGCCTGCATAGTGGTTCACAGTTAGAGATTTTAAAGAGTGAAGTTTTTTTCATTTCTCCTCATTTTACTTTATAAACTCGCGTCCAAACTTTCCATCAAAGGCAGATTTACATCTGAAAACTGCATGTTCTTGACATTATGGTTTATAAACTAATAACTACAGATAGAATCAGGCAGCTCAAACAGAATCAGCACATCTGATCACACGTAGAAAAACATTTTCTCCGTTGTTTTCCGCGCGCGCACGCACGCACGCACACACGCACACACGCACACACACACACACACACACACACACGATTGTTTCTCGTAATATTTTCTGGAACTGAGTAGCCAACTACCTAGATGTCTGATTCGACCAATCAGGGCATCTTCAGTGAAGCAGGCCCCGCCCCTGAGTTCCTGTACTTTCGGCGGTAGGGGGGCTAAAAAGATTAAATTTGAACTTGATTAAGATTCTGTCTGTTGATTTCCTGCAAAGCTTCCTGGTTCCTGCCGTTGATGTTTTTACTCAAAACGTCAATATCTTCACATCTAAAGATGACCACATGCGAGCAGATCTGAAGTGTCATCATGTGCTGCACACAGCTACACTTTCTTACGGAGACACGGACATTAGTTATGTATCAGTCCCACTGGTGAGTTATTCGACGGCCAGTTACGTTCGTGTGGTTTCTCTGCCCGACGTCGTATCTGTTCACTCGGAGCATGAAACCTTCTGTACGAAACACTGATTCACTCAGTGTGTGTGTGTGTGTGTGTGTTTGTGAGAGAGTGTGTAGTGACGTAACCTTGGCAGTGACCTCAGCTACTCTCCGGAGCCTTGTCTGAATTAATGAAAACATCGTATTTTATGTGTGTGAGAGAGTGTGTGAGACCGTGTGTGTGTGAGACCGTGTGTGTGTGAGACCGTGTGTGTGTGTGTGTGAGACTTGACACCTCTGTCACTCCGGGGGATGCAGAGTTCCCGTCCGCCTCCGTGAAATGCACTGACTGGCACAATCTCAGCGGGACGGCGGTGAGGGGTGAGTCTGAACATGGAGACGTCGGGTTTTTTCCGTGACTTACTTGAGTGTCTCTGCCAAGTAGAAGCTCTGTTGTACGTCGTCGTGGTTCGGGGTCGAGGCGTAGACGTCCCTGATGCCGCTGTAGCCTCCCTCCACTTTACAGTGCTGCTCCAAGGCCTGAAGGACAGACGGCGAGACGGACACACCACGGAGCACAGGGAGCTGTGGTTAGTAAAGTGTCAGGTCTCGTTCGAGCAGCGCGGCGAGATGGAAGCGGACTGACCTGCACGGCTTCCCAGCCCCACTCTCTGTACTTGGGGTCGTGGGTGAACCTCCACATGTACATGTAGGTCTCGATGACCTCGGGGCGGAGGATGAAGTACTTCTCGTTCTGCCGGGTGGCGATGGCCTCCACCCCGCCGTCGAAGCGGAACGCCTCTGGACCGAGCTTCAGCGCTGCGGGCGAGAAGAAGAATGAGGAGGAGAGGAGAGGCGTCGTAAGGAAACACCGGAGGCGAGCTTTTGTTTTACCTAACAACATTTTTACATCATTTCACGTCTAAGTTATGCGTACGGGTGCAGTGCAGAATAATGTCCCGAAAAAGTTCAGGTCTGCGTTCTATCAAAAAAAATATACAAATATGTAATTGAACTGCTCGTGGTGAAGTTTCCCAGAGCTGCAGCTAAAAGACGATGACTCACAGGTCGACTCGGGGACGGTTTCAATCAAGGGAGGAAAATTAAAATGATCTGACTGAAGATTGAAAATAAAAAACATGCATAACCTCGACTTCAGGCTTCTATTAAAAATAACTTTTAGATTAGAATTAGAACCACAAAAGATGACAAGTGCACGGAGAGAGTTTAAAAACCTCAAAACCTTGTTGAGACAAATTCAAGTAATAACTTAAACATGGCAATGTCCCATATTTAGAAACCTCTTCTGTGTGTACAGCAGCTGATCTGTGCATTCATTTCTATGGAATAGACACTTGATGACTGATGAAAACATTTTTCACAAGACCAGAACAGACTGAAAACAATGAACTGAAGAAAACACACATGAGCGAACTCGCATCTGCTGTCGATTCACAAGAGGATCCGACTAAAT